>NC_061113.1:26254800-26261421 GCF_002878395.1 Capsicum annuum | reverse complement strand
ATATATATATATATATATATATATATATATTGTACTGTATATATATTTTAGTATATTTTATTTAAACTTTAAAGTAGCAATATACATTGAATGATGCGTAATATATATGTATAATTGTGTATATGTGTATATATTTTTTAAATTCTAATGTAGTATATACTATATATAGTGTATATATATTGTTTAACGTATTTAAAATGTTTATAGGTGGGTATATATTGTGTATATTGAAAAAAAAATTATTTTTATTTTTGACCGAATTTTTAACCGGGTTTGACCGGGTTTAGGTGGGTTTGATCGGGTTGGATTAAGTGGGCCGAATTAGGGTTATTTTTAAAAATTTTACTGTTAGGCCCGGCTCGGCCCACTTAACCCCAACCCGACCCGATCCACAACCCGGATAATTTTAACTGACCAGTTCCGGTTTGACCCGGCCCGTCCCGAACCACTTAACACCCTTACAAGTAGTGGAAGTGTAGTGGACATCCAGACTTAATATTTTATAACAAATATAAAATTATTAACCGGTAATTTAATCATGATTCCTTACAATGTAAGACATTTTAAAGGCTAATTAATAATAGCCATCAATTTATAACAAGCGAAAGAAGGCAACCAAGTTGTTACATTCGGGAAGTTAATAGTGTTATACTGATTAGATATATAACGTAGATCACTATCTAATAAAAAAAATATTTTTTTTGTTTATTTGATTGAGTAAAATTATCTATTGTCAATGTATCAAATTAAAATACAAGTAAACGAATTGATTATATTATGCTTTATAAAATTTCTGTCATTATCCTCTCAAATCTCAATAGATTTTCTAGACGCTGGAAAGTCGATGGAACAACAAGAAAATGAAAGGGTTGAAATATCATCTATTGTCTGATATTTCAAAAACCTTCTAGAAATTATGCTTGAAAAAAATAATTATTTTAATAATTTAAAAAGAATTATTATTTTTAGTGTTAGTATTTATATTTCCGTTGACAATCGCTGCGAAACTGAATTGCCTTCAATGTGTTTATTTACTGGCATTAGGAGATGATTTGTACATTGGAGCATTCTTGTGTATTCTATGGGGTAAAATCAATATAAGCACACGTGGTAAAATTTAGATAGGCAACTCGAGCGCATGATGCACAACAGACTCTATAGGGTAAAATTAGTATAAGCACACGTCGCAAAATTTAAATAGGCAACTCGAGCACGTGACACACAACAAACTCTACGACTACGAAAGGTCTCCCTCGGGGAGTCAACAATAAAGGCGTCCTCTCGTAAAGGATAAGGAAATAATTACTCGTCACCATCAACGGCATGGCATAAAAAGACAAATAGGGGACAAGCATGTCAGGCTCTCCAGAGACGCGGATGAGTCTACACAAAGTAGAGTCTCAGGCTAATATTAGCTAGCCCACTAATGAATAGTACATATGGTGTGCCTGCATAGTTCGAAGTCCTTTAGGGCGTTATTGTCTAATTATGATTTGTCAAAGCCTAAGGTTGTAAGATATAAATAATCATCCTTACTTGTAAAAGGATATACTCCCTCGTTCTCTCAATCAATACTATAGTTCTTACTTAATCTCCAAGTTTTTCTTTATTCTAGAGAATTAAGATTGTTATTGTTGATTTCAGAAGCTTCTCAGACAACATGGTTTCACTCTCGATTACCCTCGCGCATAGCCTCAGCTCTCTCAAATTAGCTTGCTTTATCTGTCTGCTCTGTTTTACTGGGTAGAATAATTGCTTCCTTTCATCACCTAGTAATTTATTCGCTAACAAGATTAAATCGTATGCGTGCTTTTGACTCACCTACAAGTTGTTGGTTTGAAATGGAGAGGGCGTCATATGAAAGCTTAAAATTTGCAAACTAATATGATGATAATTCAGATAACACAAAACTAAACTAAAAAAAAACATAATATTATTGATATGGTTTGGCCAATCGGCCTACATATTAAAAACTAAATAAAAAAGCTTAAAATTTATTGGGAGAAATCTCCTTCCAAACAAGACTCTAAAAAGACTACATTGTGAGTGTTATTGTGTTATTGTATGAGAAGAAAGAGTCTTCTATTTATAGAGTTTCAAAACCTTTCTTCTTAGAAAAAGGTTAGCTAAATATGGAAAAGTTTTATATTTTCTTTCAAGAAAAGTAAAAGTAATTATGGTTACTTTTATTTTCCTTCCAAACAAAGTAAAAATTATTGAAATATGATTGACAATTGTCTCCACATGTAGTTACACAAAATCGTCATTATCGCCAAACTGGTTGCAACTTGATTTGAAACCGCTTTGAACCTATTTAATCTCGTTTCACCAAACTTTTGAACCTTTGAACCGTAAGCTCTGATACCACTTGTTGGTTCGAAATGGAGAGGGCGTCATGCGGAAGCTTAAAGTTTGCAAATTAATATGATGATAATTCAGATGACACAAAACTAAACTAAAAAAAGCATAATATTATTGATATGGTTTGACCAATCGGCCTACATATTAAAAACTAAAAAAAAAAGTTTAAAATCTATTAGGAGAAATCTCCTCCTAAACAAGACTCTTAAAAGACTACATTGTGGATATTATTGCGTTATTGTATGAGAAGGAAGGGTCTTCTATTTATAAAATAAAGTTCCAAAACTTTTTCTCTTAGAAAGAGGTTAGCTAAATATGAAAAAGTTTTATATTTTTCTTTCAAGAAAAGTAAAAGTAATTATGAATACTTTTATATTCTTTCCAAAAAAAAGTAAAACTTAATTTTGGTAAGAAAATGAGGGGAAAAATCCTAACATAAGTCCAACTGTACCAAATTCACGGTAAATAGCTAGTTTGGCGCCCACCTTGGGGACAGAGCAATTGTGTGCATCTAATCTATACCTGTCAAACGGGCCGGGTTGACCTGGCCCAACCCGACCAGAACTGGCCCACTTAATAAAATTGGCCCGGTCAGCCCATGGGTTGTAGGGTCCCGGGTCCCGGTCTAGATTATTTTTTGGGTTGGGCACGGTTAACCCGACCCGGACCAGGCTCATCGGTTAACCGGCTCGGTTTGTTTTTTTTTTAAAAAAAAAAAATTCAGATTTTATCAAAAAATGGTCCTTGGGCCTAACGGTAATATTGCCGTTGGGAGCCCAAAATGGTTATTTTAGCCTTTTTATTAAAAAAACTTTTCAATTAAATTATTTTTTTAAATCGAAAAAAAATTTCTATAAATACCCTACACTTTCAAATTATTTTCCACACAATTTTTCATTCTCTCAAATCTCATTCTCTCTCAAATATCAAATCTCAAATATTCTATATATTTCTAAAGTGCTCGCTTTAATTTTTTAATTTTGCAATTACAAAGTACGCGTGGAAGTTTCTAAAGTTGCAACCTTCGGATACTTTCAAAATTTGGTATTATTCTTCCATCTCTTACGTTTAGTTTTTAATTAGTGTATTAATTGTTGAATATTTAATTTTATTATATTTGTGTATTTTAATTTTTTTTAGTTTAATTTATATTATGGATATTTTTAGAAACCTCGCGACTAAAGGTGTTAAATTTTTTTGTCCCGAAAGTGGAAATGGTAGCAAAATATGAATTACTAGCGGTAGACGTACTTCAAGTAGTAGATATACCCGTGTGCCTCAGCCTCCGGTACCGCTTAGTCAATCTTTTGAGAAAGAAATAGGTGTAGGTGCTCACGAAATAATTATGTAGAAGCTCAAAAAAATTACGGTATAGAAGAAGAAAATAAAGTAGATGCGCTTAATTTAGACGAATATGATGAAAATATTGGCGAGACACCCGCAATAGGAAATGCTAATGTAGATCTAAATCGGTTAATCTCCCTCCTCGTCCTCCCCATGCCCCAAGACCTCGTAAACCAACTAGTACTGTATGACAATATTTTGAACGTATATCAAATATTGAGGTACAATGCAATATTTGTCAACAAATATATAAGCATAAAAGAGGAGGCAAGCAAGGGGGTACGGGTACGTTAATGAGACATATAAGTAATAATCACGATATAGAGTTAAAAATTGTAAAAGGTGGTGTGGATGTTGGTGGGCCAACACAAACTAGAATGGACCCAGCAACCGGTCAGGTAATGAAGAAGTATAATAAATTGAGGGATCGGGAAGAGATAGCTAAAATGGTAGCTGTGGGTTGTTTTCCTTTTAGTTTTCCTTCTTCTGATGTTTTTATTCATTATATTCAAGCAATTTATAATCCTATATTTAATGATATTCCTAGAAGTACTTGTCGGGCCGATATTTTTTGACTTTATTCACAATATTGCTTTTATTTTCAACTTTGTTAAAAAATATTCAATGTAGAATGTCCCTAACTTCTAATCTTGGTCGTGCTGTAAATAAAAATAATTATTTAACCATTACTTGTCACTGGATAGATAGTAATTTTGTTATGCAAAAACGTATTCTTGCTTTTTTATATGATGAAGATCGTAAACATACTGGAGATTTTATTGCTGATTCGATTGCTAAAGTTGCTAAATTTTATGGTATCAAAACTAAAATCTTATGTACTGCTTTTAATAATTCTTCTAACAACAAGACTGCTATTAAAAAGTTAAAATCTAAGTTATCTCCGTCGTTACCTGAAATTTTTCATGTTAAGTGTGCTTGTCATATATATAATTTAATTGAAAGAGACGGTCTTGAGTTTTTTGAGTTTTATATTGAAAAAATCCGGCTTGCCGTTTATTTTATTCAAGAAAATAATCGAAGATCAAGAATAAGGGACTTTAAACTTAAATGTGAACAAAATGGACTTGCACCGATATTGATGCGTGAAGAATGTGATACTAGATGGAATGCTACGTATGATTTTTTAAAAACTTCTTATAAATATAGAGTTTCTATTACACTATCTTTTAACCAAAATTGTGGTTCTTTTGTGGATTCTGCTGATTGCATGCTATATGATTCTGATTGGGCTATAATTAATGATCTTGTTAAGTTTTTGCAAAAATTTTATATAGCTACGGTTGAATTTTTCGGTGCTTATTATCCTACTTTTTGAAATATTTTGGCATATATAGCCGATATTTCTGCTTTGCTCTAAGAATATAAAAATAAAGAAGGTTACAAAGATGTTGTTGGTGTCATGTTTGCTAAATTTAAAAAATATTTTTTTCCGATTCTCCCTATTTACTTGGTTGGTGCTATGCTAAATCCGTGTATGAAATATACTACTATGTGCCACTTTAGTACTCTTATTTATTCTAACTTAGAGATAAATACTAACAATGATTCTGAACAAGTACAACCTGATTTGTGGACGGCTATGGGTGATGCGAATGATTACATAGATAAATTATATAACCACTATGTTGATTTAGTTGATTTAGCTGTACCAACAAATATCACTCCAACTGTCGCTCCTCAGGAGGATGAGGAGCGACAGTTGGAGTGATATTTGTTACATAGTAGTTTTCCTAATTCCTTTTATGATTTACCTTGTTGGAACAGTGTTGAGGATGGAGCTTACACATCAACTTATCGGGAAGAGCTTAAGTATTATCTTCGGTCGCCGCTAGAGGATCGCAGACGATGGATCAACACGTTGGAATGGTGGAGGAGTAATGAAACACAATATCCTGTGCTTTCAAGATTAGCTAGAGATATCCTGAATGTTCCAATGTCAACCATTTCATCGGAGAGCGCTTTTAGTCAGGGACGACAGCAGCTTGGAGACAACCGACATTCATTGGGAAGCAATGCAATTAATGTTCTAGTTTGCCTTAGAGATTGGATTAGAGCCGAACGAAGAAATCAAGGAATGGAAGCGGAGCCGAACGACGAGCAGAGACTTGAAGAAACTATGACTTCACGGGAGAACTCAACAGAATAAAGTCCAATGCATGATTTTTCTCCCGTTGACTTTGACTATCCTATGCAAGTTCCCGTTAATATTGACATGCATGAGTTGAAAAAAATGATGCAAAATTTGTAGATTTTTCATCCATGTAAATTATAAATTTTGGATCATTTTGCAATCAATAAAATTCAATATTCATTCACTCCTTAGTCCTTACTTTGTAATTTATTCCATTCAATGATTTAAATTAAATTTTTAGTTTAAATTAAAGACTTAGTTTTAATATGTTACTAATTTACTATAAAGTATTATTAATTTATTATATTAAGTAGCATATGTTTTATTTAAAGAAGTACATATATTTTAAAGTAGTATGTATATATTGAATGGTATAGATATATATGTGTATATATTTTCTAAAGTACTATATATTTAACGTATACATGTGTATATATTTTATAAATTAGTATATAACTATATATTTAGTGTGTGTATATATTGTAGTATATATATTGTAGTATATTTTATTTAAAGTAGTATGTATATATTGAATGATATGTATATATGTGTATATCTTCTATAGACATATATATTTAACGTATACATGTGTATGTGTTTTATAAATTAGTATATAACTATATATTTAGTGTGTGTATATATTGTAGTATCTTTTATTTAAAGTAGTATGTATATATTGAATGGTACGTATATATGTGTGTATATCTTCTATAGACGTATATATTTAACGTATAAATGTGTATATGTTTTATAAATTAGTATAT
>NC_061113.1:26007841-26254700 GCF_002878395.1 Capsicum annuum | reverse complement strand
TGTTTTATAAATTAGTATATAACTATATATTTAGTGTGTGTATATATTGTAGTATATTTTATTTAAAGTAGTATGTATGCATTGAATGGTATGTATATATATGTGTACATATTTTCTAAAGTACTATATATTTAACGTATACATGTGTATATATTTTATAAATTAGTATATAACTATTTGTTTAGTGTGTGTATATATTGAAGTATATATATTGTAGTATATTTTATTTAAAGTAGTATGCATATATTGAATGATACGTATATGTGTGTATATCTTCTATAGACATATATATCTAACGTATACATGTATATATGTTTTATAAATTAGTATATAACTATATATTCAGTGTGTGTATATATTTTAGTATATATATTGTAGTATATTTTATTTAAAGTAGTATGTATATTTTTGTAATGGTACGTATATATGTGTGTATATCTTCTATAGACGTATATATTTAACGTATAAATGTGTATATATTTTATAAATTAGTATATAACTATATATTTAGCGTGTGTATATATTTTAGTATATATATTGTACTGTATTTTATTTAAAGTAGTATGTATATATTGAATGGTACGTATATATGTATGTATTTCTTCTATAGACACATATATTTAACGTATACATGTGTATATGATTTATAAATTAGTATATAACTATATATATAGTGTGTGTATATATTGTAGTATATATATATTGTAGCATATATTTTATTTATAGTAGTATATATATTTAATTAACGTATAGTCGTATACACGATTACATGTGGAATTGTGTATATGTATTATGTGTATATATTTTTTAAATTCTAATAGAGTATATACTATATATATAGTGTATATATATTGTTTAACATATTTAAAATGTATATAGGTGGGTATATATAGTGTCTATTGGAGAATTTTTTTTTTGACCGAGTTTAGGTGGGTTAGACCGGGTTAGGTTAAGTGGGTCGATTCAGGGTTGTTTTTAAAATTTTTACTGTTGGACCCGGAACCGTCCCGACCCGTTTAACCAGGCCCGAATGCAGACCGACCCACAACCCGATTAAATTTCATGGGCCGGTTTTGGGTTGACCCGACCCGGCCCACTTAACACCTTTAATCTAATCTTATTTGTTCTTTATTGTCAGCTTGCTTGCTTTGTGTTTTTGCGGATCTATACTAAACTCTAGTGACGAATTCAAAATTTTCACTCAAAAGATTCAGAAAAAGCCCCAAAAACATTAAATAGCGTGTGTGCCAGAGGAAATTAAACGTGGGTCTATATAGCAACCCAAGTAGTGTGTTTAGAACCACTGGACTACCTCTCATCTTTATTTCCGGGGCTCAAAAGTAATATATGTACAGAAATATAGAAAACCTACCTTATATATACAGTGTTATTTATTATCAAAGAAATTTGAATGAATCTGTGACACCCACCTAGGTCCGCTCCTGTTAAATCATGGCCAACAACGAAGAGCGGAGTGAGAATGTGCTTGTTGCTTAGGAGGCAACAAGTATTCAACCTCCAGGCTTGACCGGCTCCAATGGTCAGAAGACATTTCACTCTTCGACGTGGACTTATCAAACGTGATAACTCAGAAAAAAGTATCTAAAAATCAATGTTATGTTTAAACGAAAAGACACTTTTAAAATTTGTAAGTGAAAATTTGAAACACTCATAAATTAAAACAAGTTTTCCGACTTCATAAGCACATTAAAATTTATGTCAAATGGGATCCTTCTAATCAAGAGATTTGATTTTATATCTTTTTTTCCTATAGTTGTTTTTATTTTTATATCATTTTTACACATTAGAGATCTAAGAAGAATCATTTACTTATATTTAATGTATAAGTGGTTGGTTATATAAGAAATAATTTCCACCTTCTAATACTTGCCTTTACAAGCTCAATATACATATAAGGTCTTATAAAACCAAATCCCTTTAGCTTTTCGCAATTGCTTGGTCTTATATTGCAAAATAAAACATGTTTGTTTGGGGCCGTAACAAATGTACTTCGACAATGCAATATCTTCTATTTTTTGCAACTCTTTTGATTCGATGATAAGTTTGAAAACGTGCCCTTTAGGACCTGAATTCTAATAATTAGCATAACTGTGTTTCTTCCTCGAGATTTCTATTCATCTACCTGAATCCTTACATAGCCACATCCACATAATTTAATGTTCGGACTTATTTGCTAATACTAATCCAGGTGTTGGACAATAAAATTTTCGAGACCGAAAATAAATAACTGAGATAAAAAAAATACTGCAACAATCGATTTATTGATTTCAATAAGTGAGTGTTACAATCTCTATGATTTCTTTGATTCGCCTTTTCAACTATAAATTCAAGGGCTTCGAGCTTGATAACTGGAACTTTACGGATTTGATCTTGACTTGTGCTTGAATCCAAGGCTTGGTAGCTTGTTCTTGAATCTTGCGGTCTTGATTTTGAACTTAAACTTGAGTTGAAGACTTGATGAACTTGATCTCGACTTGTACTTGAATTCAAGGGCCGTTGAGCTTGTTCTTGAATCTTGTAGTCTTGATCTTGAAGCTTGAATTTGTTCTTGAATCTTGTACTCTTAATCTTGCAATCTTGAGCTTGTTCTTGAACCTTGACCTCTTGATCTTGAAATCTTGAGCTTGTTCTTGAACCTTGACCTCTTGATCTTGAAGTCTTGAGCTTGTTCTTGAATTTTTAGAGAAATCTGTTGCTTTGATCCACGAGCTCTCTCTTGCTTCTTGTTAAACTTGTTGGTCCCTTTTTTGAATTACAAGACCCCTATTTATAGTTGTAGGAAATAGAGAGTCATGATCAGAGGCGAACCCAGGATTTGAAGTCTGGGGGTGCACCAGTATTGTCAAAAACGCGCGTAAGTTCTTAATAAAGACTCAAATTTGTGTTGATCGATCGCCTCGTTTAATGTGCAGTTTAAGTTCTAATTTATAAGATATACTTTCCCTTGTCAATGAGGCTTTTCTGGAGATACGAACACTAAACAATTGATAGTTGACTTAATAATAATAATAAAAAAAAAAATTGTGTTCATATATTTGTCATTCATGCTTATATTATTAGTCTTGAACTAGACATATGTTTATATTTTTTCTCCTTTATGCCTTTTTTTGTTAAATCTCACGCTTTATTTGTAATTTGTGCTTAAATATAATGAACCTTGAAGCTTTTTTTGCCCTTTTTTGCTTTTGCTAAGGCGATGAGAATTGTCTTTAAAACTAGAACTTGGTTGAGGAGAATAATATCTATCCATTTCAATTCATAAGAATCAATAACAAATTCCTACAAAATAAAAAATTCATCAAGAATATAAGTAAAAAATATTTATTTATTTATTTTTAATTAAATCCCATGAACTTAAATAGAAGCAAGAAAAAAGAAATAAATAAATTTTACACACTAACTTTCAAGCAACAAGTAAATATTAAAAGCAATTAACATTACCCAAACTTGAATAAAAAAATTAAAAAAATGAAAGAAATTCACAAGAATCAATAACAAATTCCTACAAAATAAAAAATTCATCAAGAATATAAGTAAAAAATAATTCTTTATTTATTTTTAATCAAATCCCATGAACTTAAATAGAAGCAAGAAAAAAGAAATAAATAAATTTTACACATTAACTTTCAAGCAACAAGTAAATATTAAAAGCAATTAGCATTACCCAAACTTGAATAAAAAATTAAAAAAAAGAAAGGAAGAAATGTGTACCTATTAGCATCAAATGGAAAATTGCTCCTTTCTCTTTGTTTGGGTACTATTAATTTGTAAATTGTAGTGTCCAGCAGTCCAAGGAGTTTGGAATTGGGGGGATTTGGGAAAATACGGGTTGAAAATTGGAATTTGGGGGGGGGGGGGGGAATATGAGGTTTGGGATTGGGGAAAGTCCTTTTTTAGTACATAGTAAATATATTAATTAAGGATGAATGGGTCCAGATGAGGTGACTGCCTAGTTGGTGACATTTAAATGTATATAAAGTAGAAGTAAAATAAAAAATTGAGTGACTCCATCAAGAATCGAACACGCAACGTCAGAACAGAAAGGCGTCAACATTTGAGTTCCAAACCAGTGCACCCACACAAGTTTTATTACTGAGGGTGCATAATTAAATATATTAACACTTTAGTAGGATATATATACGTATATATACAATTTTTTAAAAAAGTTATCGGGTGCACGTGCACCCTCGAGGCACCATGTGGGTCCGCCTCTGGTCATGATAAACATGAACTTCCTTTGACCAATCAGATTTAAGTGACATGACATTTCTTATGGGCTTTTAATTTACTGCATCATTTTGACACGTGGCATTGTCCTAGTGGCTCTTTCACTTGACTTGACATGCCACGTCATTTGACACATGACACTTATTTGGACCTCTAGAATAAGACAATAACTTGGGCTTAGTAAAATAGGCTCATCATTTGTAGCCCAAATCAATGGGCTAACCCAATAAAAAATTGGACTTTAATTAAACCCGTATATGTTTGGACTTAAATAATTAATCCAATTATATTAATCCGCAATATTTATTTGGGACTAATATATTTTAAATTTAATAATTTGAATTCTGTACGAATTTAAATTTAATAAAATCGGATTGCCCACAAATGCCCCCTACTTCAAAACTTGTCGAGACATTTAATATTTTGGAGACTAGCCTTGAAGTATGATTATTTAAGCATGTTTCCTTCGTGCTTCAACGATCCTCATACATATGAATACCTCATTCAAAAATTTAAAGCCGAACTATATTGATATTGTCTCTCAAAACTCTCTTATTTTTTTCCATGAATATCTACACTTAAGACCCATTGGTGAGGCATGATATTCAATTTCAAACAGATTTTGGAAGACTTTTTCATCGCCTTACTTAATCAGGAATAAACCTCTTCCGATTTGAACTTAGATTGGAGAAACAAAGAACCTCCAATTTGAATTTGTATGGGAGAAGGAAATAATCTCCAATTTGAATTTGGAGATGGAAGCTATTCCAATCTGAATTTATATTGGAGAAGGAAACAATCTCCAATTTGAATTTGGAGACGAAAATTATTCCAATCTTAATTTATAGTGAAGAAGGAAACAATCTCCAATTTGAATTTGGAGATGAAAATTATTTCAATCTGAATTTATATTGGAGAAGGAAACATCCATCCTACAACTCTATAAAAGAAGGTAGTTTTCCCACTTTTTCAATACGATTTTGGGGTTTCTAAGTCATCAATAATATTGAGGTAATTTCTTTTGCTCCCACTTTTCTCTTATTTTCGTCACTTTTTTTTCCTGCACAACATGTTAGTGGTAGAAAATTCATATCTAATTGTAGGAATATTAATATCATGATCCGTTTGATGTTATAGAAACTAGACTTCAATATATACAACATATCCAAAATTTAGAATTAAACTCCTTCAATATAATTCTTGATAATTTTTTGAAATTAGCCCTGAATTTTATCATGCTGAAAATTTCAGATCTGCGCACCTCTATTAAAATCTTTATATCTAAATGTAGGAATGATGAAATCATAAGACTCTTGTTTTTTTATGAAACTAGAATAAAAAATATATAATATATTTGAAATTAATGATTTAATACCTTCAGAATTATTTTAGATAAAATTTTGAAGTTGACTTTAAATTTTGCCATGCTGAAAATTTTAGATCTGCGCGTCTTCACTAAAACTTTCATATCTCAAAGTAGGAGCGATAAAATCATGAACCACTTGATTTTTTCGAAACTAGACTCAAAAATGTATAACATATCCAAAATTTATGATTTAAAACCTTTAGAATTATCCTATATAATTTTTTGAAGTTACCTATGCCTGCTGATACGTTTTCAATTTTAGGTTTGCGTGGCTTTACAAGACAAATCATATCTAGGCATGGGAGTGTTCAAATTGTGAGTTTCATTTTTTCATTGGAAAGAGAACTCTAATATTTACAACACTTTTGGTAGGCGATCAAACTCAAGGGTGTAATTTGGTCCATCTTTGCCGATCGAGATACTCGCCATATTTAGGTAAGCATTCCCTCTCTTTTTATTCGTTCCTCTTTTTCTTTTTCTTTTTCCTTTTTAGGTGAACTACAACCGTTTGCTCAAGATAACGCCTTTTAGGTAAAGTATATAGTCTTACGATGCAAAGGGATAGATATCCTTTCCTACCATAAGTAAGGTAATCCTAGAAGGTAATCTTACGGCGTATAGGGACGACTATTTGTCTCCGCCATAAGAAAAGGTAACTTTATGGTAATCTTATGCCGTATAGGGATGGCTACTCGTCCCTGCCATAAGAAAGGTAACTTTATGGTAATCTTATGGCAAAGGTAAAGAGTAACTTCATGGTAGTCTTATGGTAAAGGTAAAAGGTAACTTCATGGTAGTCTTATGAAAAAGGTAAAAGGTAACTTCATGGTAGTCTTATGGCATGAAGAGATGGCCATTCATCCCCGCCATAAGAAAAAAGGTAATTTTAGGATAATCTTATGGCACATTGGGATGACTACTCATCCTTTCCATAAAAACAGGTAAAAGGTAACTTTATGGTAATCTTATGGAGCAACGGGATGATCACTCGTCCCCGCCATAAGAAAAGGTAAAATGTAACTTTATGGTGCATCGGGATGACTACTCATTCCCGCTATAAGAAAAAAGGTAATTTCATGAAGATTGAAAGGTAAACTCAAGAAGGTTAGAAGGATTTAAAGACTTCAACTTATAGATCAAAGCACCTGATGACTCCAACTTTCAAACTCTGAAAGCTTCAATATGGAAGACTTAAAGACTTCAACTTATAGTCGCAGAGCATCTGAAGACTTCAACTTGTAGACTTCGTGAACTTACAGGTTTCAATACGGTGAAGTTAAAGTCTCCAACATAAAGACTTAGTGAATTTGTAGACTTCAACTTATATGCATAGGTCATTTGAAGACTTCAACTATCAGACTTCATGAACTTGTCGACTCCAATATGGTAACTTGAAAGCTTCAACATGAAGACTTAGTGAATTTGAAGATTTCAACTTATATGCATAGGACATTTAAAGACTTCAACTATTAGACTTTGTGAACTTGCAGGCTCCAACATGGTAACTTGAAAGCTCCAACATGAAGACTTAGTAAATTTGAAGACTTCAACTTATATGCATAGGTCATTTGAAGACTTCAACTATTAGACTTCGTGAACTTGCAGGCTCCAATATGGTAACTTGAAAGCTCCAACATGAAGACTTAGTAAATTTGAAGACTTCAACTTATATGCATAGGTCATTTTAAGACTTCAACTATCAGACTTTATGAAGTTGCAAGCTCCAATATGGTAACTTGAAATCTCCAACATGAAAACTTAGAGAATTTGAAGACTTCAACTTATGTCCAAGAAGCTTATATTTCATAGGGATTTGCCCCCATTGAGTCACCAACACTTGGTGTAAGTCTGGAGATTGATGATGTTAAAAGTCTTTTGAAGATTGAATTTTGTATATGAGGGGAAACATGTATTTCTTTTGACACTCATGCAACTGAACTCAGAATAAAATTTCAAGCGCCTACGTACCTCAATGAAGAGGATCAAGTCACAACGTAGTTCTGGGGTGAGTGTTTTTTTTTTCTTTTTATTTTTTTTGCATCCTAACTTTTGCCTAGGCCACCTATTTCGAGGTTTTCAACCTAGTGGATATTTTTTTTGAGCCGTTCATAGTTTATACTCTTGCTGGCTAGGAGTAGATATACAGTTTATACTTGTGCCTTAAGGAGTGTCATCTTCTTTTAAGGATAGTACTTCTTCAAGAACTTGGCATTGATAGGGCCAATCCCCACTCCATCTATATCAACAATCTTTTAAGTACTATTTGAATATGTCTCCTGTACGACATATGATCCATCCCACTTCTAGGTAAATTTGCCCCCAAACTTACGAGAAGTGATAATGGGTCTTCTTACTGCAAGGACTTGATCTCCAATTTAAAAGCACCTCAAGTGAACCCTTTTGTTGAAAGAAAGAGATAGCCGGGCTTGGTAACATTCAAGATTTTGTTGAGCTTCTTCTCATCAAGAGCTTCTAACTCCGCAAGGCGCAACTTAGCATTTTCTTCATTGGTGAGCCCTTCTTGAATAGCCAGTCTCAAAGAAGGTATTTGATGTTTAAGTGGTAAGACTACTTCAATTCCAAAAACAAGTGAGTATAAGGTTTCTTGTATCGGTGTATGGTAAGTTATCCTATACACCCATAAAGCTTCTTCCATTCACTCATGCCAGTATCTTTTGGACTTGGAGATGACCTTTTTCAACAAATTTCATAAAGTCTTATTGAATGCTTCGGCTAGACCATTGGCAGCGGCATGGTACATAGAAGACTTGCACTGCTTGAAACCAAAGAGATCACAAATTTTGTTCATCAGCTTGTTATTAAAAGGCTTTTCATTATCAGTTATCATGTACTGAGGAATTCCAAAATGATAGATAATGTTCACTCGGATGAAGTTTGCAATATTTTCCCTCTTTACTTCCTTGAGAGCAACATCTTCAGCCCATTTTCAGAAGTAATCTATCGCAGCCAAGATGTATAAGTGTCCACCAGAAAATTTTGGTGGTGGACCAACACCATCCATTCCCTAAGCATTGAATGGCCAAGATGCTACAGTTGGGTGTAGTACCTCTAGAGCTTGACGTATGAAATTTGCATGGAATTGGCAAGCTTTGCATCTTCTAGCATAGTCCAAGCAATCTTTCACCATCGTTGGCCAGTAATATCCCATCCTTTTAATGTAAAAATAGAGCTTTAGTCTAGAATGATGTGATCCACAAACTACCGAGTGCGCTTTTTGCAAAGCTTGAACTGCTTCTTCCTCTCCCAAACACCATAAGATTACTCCTTCAAATGATCTTTGGTACAGTGTGTCTTTGTAATAAAGGAAGCAAGGTGCACGATGACGAATGTCAGTCCTTCTCCTTGGATCTTCTGAAAGTATCCCATAACACAAGCAGTCAATGATAGGCTGTCACCAATCTTTCTTTACAACTTCAGACACAGCAATGAGGTATTCAACTTTACTTTCTTCATCCTTAGTTGATGGCGGTACTACCCATTCTTGGAGGATAGTGACTTGCATCTGAATTAGAAGAGTCAGGGTTGAGGCCAAAACAGCTAGGGCATCAACTTGCTTATTTTCTTTCCTTGGCACATCTTGGAGGGTTACTTCTCCAAGCCATCCCATCAACTTTTGTGCATATTCATGATATGGTCTTAACTCAGCTTTCGAACTTCATAGCTTCCCAACAACTGCTTTATCACCAATTGGGAGTTGCCAAAAACTTGATATTGCAGTTGTTTTATGTCGACAATCATCTCTAGTTCGAGTATGAGCGCTTGATACTCGGTAATATTATTGGAGAAATGATTTATCGAGGTAAAAGAGTAGGGGATGACCTCTTCTTATGGAGTGACAAACACTACGCCAGCACCAGCTCCATCTCGATGTGCAGCACCATCAAAGTACATCTTCCATGGGGATCTAACTTCAACAACCATTGCATCTTCATCAGAGAGTTCATCGCTCAGCTCCTAGTCATCAGGTATTGGGTGATCTACCAAGAAGTCAGCCAATACTTTTCCTTTTACAGCTTTTTGGGGAACGTCCACAATCTCAAACTGTTGAAATTGAAGGTACCACCTTGCAAGTTGGTCACTTAGGACTGGTTTTGGCATTACAAACTTGATGGGATTTTCCTAGACACGAGAAGGACAACATGATCTTGAAAGTAGTGTTTCATCTTTTGGATAGAGAAAGCCAATGCCAAACATAACTTTTCAATAGGAGAATACTTCAGCTCATTTGGTGTCACCATTCTGCTCAGATAGTAAAGTGAGTTTTCTTTGACTTCACTATTTTCTTGAGCCAGTAGTGCTCCAACTGACCTCTCTTTTGCCACAATGTAGAGTATCAATGGTTTCTCAGGTATGGGTGCCGCAATGACTGGTGGCTTCATTAAGTATGATTTGATACTCTCAAAGGCATTACTACAAGCTT
The DNA here is from genome assembly GCF_002878395.1 of Capsicum annuum. NCBI lineage: Eukaryota > Viridiplantae > Streptophyta > Magnoliopsida > Solanales > Solanaceae > Capsicum > Capsicum annuum. The sequence goes on along the minus strand of NC_061113.1, from coordinate 26,244,645 downwards.
GGTCCCATTCGAAGGGAGTATCATTCTTCATGAGATGACTAAATGGTTGACATTTTCTGGCCAAGTTTGAGATGGACCTCCTTAAATATGCTAACTTTCCTTGAAGACTTTTTAATTCATGAATATTTTGAGGCTCGAGCATCTTCAAAATTTCATCAACCTTGGATTGATCAATTTTAATTCCTCAGTGTCGCACAATGAAACCAAGAAACTTTCCAGAAGTACCTCTGAAGGCACACTTCAATGGATTCATCCTAAGTTGATATCTTCTAAGTAACTCGAATACCATTCTTAGGTCTTTTAAGTGGTCGTCTCTCTTTCTTGACTTCACCACTAGATCATCCACGTAGCATTCAATATTTTTATGGAGTAGGTCATCAAAGATGTTATGCATAGCCCTTTGATAAGTGGTGCCAGTATTCTTCAAACCAAAAGGCATCACCTTGTAGAAATAAATACCTTTGGGCCTACGAAATACAGTGATCTTTTCATTCTTTGACGCCATGCGGCTTTGGCTGTAGCTAAATGAACCGTCCATGAAGGACATTGCCTAATAACCAGTGGTAGCATTAATCATCAACTCTGGCATAGGGATTGGAAAGTCATCCTTAGGGCAGGCGTTGTTGAGATCTCGAAAGTCGACACAAACTCAAATTTAGCCATTCTTTTTTCATACTCGTGGATAAAGCCAGCTTCAATGAGTTTGTTTACTTCATTTTCGATTAGTGGAACCAACTCTGGCCTAAAGCGTCTCTGAGCTTGCTTAACAGGACGAGCACTATTTTTGATCACCAACTGATAGACCACTACTTTCGGATCTAAGATAGGCATTTCCTTATAACTCCAAGTGAAGACATCCATATATTTTTTGAGTATATTCATATACTCAATTTCTTCCTCTATCTCTAGAAAAATACTCAGATAAGTTAGTTTTGGGTCTTCATCGGTTCCAAGATTAACTTCTTTCAAGGGATCTATTATAGCCTTCACTCCTTCTTCATGTTAAGATGGAGCATCTCTAGCATCTTCTTTCTCTTGAGGATCATTATCATTGATGGATATGTGGTGACACCAGAAAGTATCTTCCATCTCTTTATCAACCTTCATTTGAGATGAGATATCTTTCTCATTTTGGGTCATAACATGATATGAGGAGCCAATACTTTCTTTATCTTCCTCATGTTCCTTGGTATAAACCACAGTATGAGCCTTCGCTTTTAATACCTTGTTGTATGAAACTACCAATTTCGTCTGCCACCTCATTCTAGAAGGAATCAAACTTTGGAAATCCTTCTAGATCTTAGGCGAGGAGTGCACTATTTTACTTTGATGACTTCTCCGACGCTTGTTACTTCTCTTCTTATTTATAGGACCCAAACTCTCAAATACAGAAGTTCTTATGGTTGATTCTCCAAGTCGGTCAAAGATAGAAGGACTTTTGTTGGATGCTGTAGATTTCTCTTCTACAGTGATATAGTTACTAACCGCCCTTTTTATGGAGATGCAAATTGGAGGTGGCTGTGTGTATCCTAGGCCTTCACATGCCTGCCTAGTTGTACCCCCCCCCCCCTCCACGGAAGTTTGCCCAACCTTGATAGCTCATTAGGATTGTATCCAGCCTTTACAAATAGGTTATATGCATTTGGATCAAAGCCTTATTTCGTATGCTTCATAGGGAGTATCATATCTTGTGGCAGATTTTGAGCTACAGACTCTTCAAGAAGTCTTGAGGATGGATTTATTACATCAATCTTCCTGAAAGGTAAAGATAGCCCCTTTAGCACATTATCTTGGGAATTCGATGGGTGATCTTTCTCTTTCTTTACCTTTGGCACGTAGCGAAGAACAAGAGTTTCCTTCTTTCTCATAGGACCGACACTTTCTTTATTGAAGTGGAGAGAGGCTTCTCGGTGGCGACTTTTTCAACAGTCACCACGACCTTCTTGGTTGCAAGATCATCACAATTGGTCTTGGTGACATCATCAACCCTTTTCTCATTCATGACATAGTTCTTCAAGTAGAATTTTGCATCAGCAAAGTGTGATTTAGCTTCAGTGAATGTCTTATTATCAGCTACTATCTTTTTTTCAACTCCATTTTTGAGGTACTTCAAGAATTGATAGTAAGAGGACGAGATAATTTTATTCTTATGCACCCAAGGCCTACCAAGTAATATATTTTATGAAGTTTTGGCATCAATCACATGCATCAATACATTTGATTGAAAATCATCCATATGAATCCCCAACTTTATAGATCCCATGGCCCTTTGGCCCCCTTGGTTGAATTCTTGGATCATTATACGACTCTCGTCCAGTTCGTCAGTAGTGATACCAAGTTCTTTCATCGTGCGGATAGGTAGGATGCTGATTCCAGATCCCTCATCTATCAAGACTATTGATCTTCTTTCCTCGAATATGGCCCACCATGTATAAGGGACGGTTATTTAGGGCCTCACCAAGTAGAAGATCGTTATTTGTGAATGTGATTTTTGTATCACATACATGTGCCTCTTGTCCAAGCGGTTCAGAAGATGAAGGAACTTCTATGGGTATATTTTCACCCTTTTCCCCTTCTTTGCCAGTGTTAAAACAAGATGACTCAAGATTGACTTGAGCAGTCTTTCCGCGGAACCAACTCGGTAATAATTACTCTAAAGTCACCGGTCATCGAGGTTTCTAGTGGTGAAGCTCCATCACCCTTGTCTTCTTTGAAAGTTCAACCAACTTCTATTTCCTTGGTTTCTTCACGATTCTTCTTCTAGTTGCCTGCTCGTACGTCTTCTTTTGCAGACTTGTCTTCTTGCGTCTGCGTTTGGTTACCAGAGTCTAACCTTCATCATCGTCTTCATTAATTGAAGACCTATAGGGCTCTAATATTTCCTTATTATGCTCTTCGACACTTATTTGGACTGGGTCGAGCGAGCCAAAAGTGATGGATATTTGATGAGAACTGGCCGTCTCATCGTCGAAGAAGATCTTCTTCTCTTTTGCTAGTTGCATGACTTTATCTTTAAAGACAAAGTATTTTTCTAGAGAGTGACTTATGAGCCTATGATATTTGCAATAATTAGGGTCATTGGTTCTTCCAGCTTCATTGGGATGCTTCATCTCTGGGAGTTCAATGAGTTTATGCTGAAGGAGTTCATCAAAAATCTTGGCAACATCAGAATCAAGGAAGAGATATTCCTTTTCTTACATCTCCTTTAAAGTTTTTTTATTTGGACGTGCTCCAGAAGTCATCTTCACACTTTGCTTCTTGCTCACCTTTGTGGTGACCTTCACAGGAGACACATCAACATTCATAGACTCCTTATTGTCATTTTTGGGGACAAACTTACCCCATTTTTTGGGTTCTTGCTTATCCTTTCCTCCTCGAGGGTCATGGATAGGCACTCCTTCCTTTCCAATAGAAGACATGCTCAACTCCATGTCATGAGAATGAGTAGCTAACTCTTCAAAGGATTTTGGTTTAATTCCTTGCAAAATGTAGAGAAGCCCCCAGTGCATTCCTTGGACGCACATCTCTATTGCAGAAGCTTCACTGAGCCTATCTTTACAGCTTAGACTCGTATTTCTCCATCTATTGATAAAGTCAATGACTGACTCATCCTTTCTTTGTCGAGTATTTGTGAGCTCTATCATGCTCACTGTATGCCTTGTGCTATAAAACCGATTTAGGAACTCGTGTTCCAATTGCTCCCAGCTATCGATGGAGTTAGGCTCGAGGTTCGTATACCAATCAAAGGAGTTTCCCTTTAGGGAACGAACAAACTGTTTGACAAGAAAGTCACTGTAAGTTTCAGCATTATTACATGTCTCAACAAAGTATGTGATATGTTGTTTTGAATTACCTTTTCCTACAAATTGTTGAAATTTCGGGGGTTGATAGCCGGCATGAATTTTTAGGCTATCTATTCTCGTAGTGTAGGGCTTGGCATAAGCAAAGAAATACTTGGTGACAACATTAGATGCAAGGGAAGACTTGGTGACAACATCATACTTGTCTTTGAGGGTCCCTTCAATAAATTCCCTCAATTGCCCAATCGGGATCATTCCTTCAGTAGAAACTTGCATCTCTTTAGTCGGTGGTGTTTGTTTCACAGGATTTTCTATCTCATGAACCTCTAGAGCTTTTCCCGGTGCATGGCTAGATTCTTTGTCTATCAAGTCTTCCACCCCATCCATTATCTTGTCAATCCTAGACTTTTGATTCTGAACATAGTTGGTCAGGCCTTCAATTGCCTTTGTCAGATTCGCAAGCTGCTCCTCCATAGATGAGGCATCAGTTACCATTGCTTTCATGATCACCGGAGACGTCGGAGAGTAACATGGATTATTGCATAGGTTGATCTTTGAAGTGCTCAACTTATTCGGTGTAAGTGGAGATTACGCATTTGTTGAACGACCATCGCTCTTTGCGCCAGAGTATTTGGAACTAGAATGCTCAATTAGAGCAAGAGTCTTCTTAAGCGATTCCGAGACACTGCTTCCTCCTTCCGAAGCACTTGTATTGGACTTCACTCCTTTTGGGGTTGAAGATCCAAAAACTGAAGTTAGCACAGACGACACTGGATGTGTTTGTTTTCCTAACATGTTTGCCTTACTCCTCGTGACAGCTCCCAAGCTCCCAAAAGTAACACCAAGGATACTTTCTACTTCGGCAGAGAACCTTGAATCAGCAGCCTTGGAAGCAGTTGATTGAGAGTTGATCTTCTTGGAAGTCATTTCGGTGTTCTTAATCTTCAAAGTCTGAAAAGTTGAGATGAGAGGTAGAGATCGTCCCATTGGGCATGCCAGAATTTGTTGGACAATAAAATTCTTGAGACCAAAAATAAATAACTGAGACAAGAAAAATACTGCAACAATCAATTTATTGATTTCAATAAGTGAGTGTTACAATCTCTATGATTCCACTGATTCGCCTTTTCAACTATAAATTCAAGGGCTTCGAGCTTGGTCTTGAACTTTAACTTGAACTTGACGGATTTGATCTTGACTTGTGCTTGAATCCAAGGCTTGGTAGCTTGTTTTTGAATCTTGCGGTCTTGATCTTGAACTTAAACTTGATTTGAAGAATTGATGAACTTGATATCGACTTGAATTCAAGGGCCATTGAGCTTGTTCTTGAATCTTGTGGTCTTGATCTTGAAGCTTGAACTTGTTCTTGAATCTTGAACTCTTGATCTTGAAATCTTGAGCTTGTTCTTGAACCTTGAACTTTTGATCTTGAAATCTTGAGCTTGTTCTTGAATTTTTAGAGAAATCTGCTGCTTTGATCCACGAGCTCTCTCTTGCTTCTTGTTAAACTTGTTGGTCCCTTTTCTGAATTATGAGGCCCCTATTTAAAGTTGTAGGAAATAGAGAGTCATGATAAACATGAACTTTCTTTGACTAATCAAATTTAAGTGACGTGGCATTTCTTATGGGCTTTTAATTTACTGCATCATTTTGACATGTGGCATGGTCCTATTGGCTCCTTCACTTGACTTGGCATGCCACGCTATTTGACACGTGGCGCTTATTTGGGCCTCTAAAATATGAAAATAATTTGAGCTTAGTAAAGTGGGCTCATTATTTGTAGTCCAAATCAATGTGCTAGCCCAATAAGAAATTGAACTTTAATTAAACCCATATATGTTTGGACTTAAATAATTAATCCAATTATATTAATCCGCAATATTTATTTGGGACTAATATATTTTAAATTTAATATAATCCGAATTTTGTATGAATTTAAATTTAATAAAATTGGATCGCCCACACCAGGCACATTCATAACAGTGGCAATGAAAAAGACAACTTTTAGCCTTTCAAAATTAGTTTTGTTCGCTAGTTTCAAACGTAGTTTTGAAAATGGAAGCCCACCTAGTCTTTATGGACTTTGCAGCTTTGGAGAGATTTTAACGACTGGAGGTGACTTAGTTAAGAATCCAGGCAAGTTCTAATCTTAAATATAAGTATATGATGAGTAATTGGAAACCTTTTGGATGGAATCGGACTCTAGTATATGTGTTTGATAACGTAAAATTGAATTTTAACGTACCTTGTTTGAGATTCATAAGATCCATGTACTAGATTATAATTTTTTTATGAGATCAAAGCCAGAAAATAAAAACGTTTTATTGTGCAATATAAGACCAAACAATTTCTCTGAAAGCAAAACAATATAATTCAAAGTTGAGTGACTTCTTTGTTACTACTAGCGATAGACAAAATCAGCATAACACTTCATCGTACGTTTAGCTTCGTTGGATTCAGGTTTATAAATCTGAAATGTATGTCCATCATCAACCTCAAGATACTCCAATTCTCCATCCCATCCGCTCTCCTTCACACCTTCAATAAATCGAACCCCTATTTCTAAAGGAATTATATCATTTTTTTCCCCATACACACCAAAATTCTCGAACAACCTAGCCGGGATTAAGATGGAGCCTTTTCAGAAAGTGGGTTAATCAATGGGCTATCAAGTGGGGATAATAGTCCAGACTATAGTGGTGGACAAATATGGAACCAAATGTTAGTAGCCAAACCTTGTTCATCAATATCAATATTTGGGAACAAGAAATAAGGATAAGCAAAAATTGATCCAGTAATTTTCATATCTCTACTCAAACTTTCATTGCCAGCCCTCATTGACATGTGGTACACTAAATTGCCACCAGCGCTGTCCCCAGCTAAGAACACAATTAAAATCACCATAATTCGTTAACCATGAGTCATTGTTAACTATGGCTGATTTTTCATTGTCAGTATTTAAAGCGACCCATTGGAGTGCAGTCCAACAATCCTCGTAAATTGTAGGCACATCAACTTCCGGGGCTAAACGTTACTCTACCGAAACAGAAATCATGTTTAACTTAGAAGCTAAATAGTTGACGTAAGCGTGAATCTTGTTAAAGAAAGAATTCGTGCCCTACTAATTATCTTATTTTCGCGTAACTGTTAATTATCGATGGAACGGGTTGCCTGAAGTGTTCCACTGACGTGTTTCAAGGAAGCAGTAAAGCAGAAAGTAAAGAACACAATGATTTTTACGTGGAAAACACCCGATTCAAGAAAATGAAAAAAACCACGACCTGATTTAACTCCAACTTCACTAAATAACTCCGAGTCTCAACAACGACTCATTACAAAACTCTTATAACCAGCAAATAGGAATTACAAACTCTAATCCCTATAACTAAACAACTTTGACTCAACAACTAGGAATTATAAACTCTAATTCCTAACTATACACACCTCCCAAGGTATGTTTTCCCAAAGTCTCTGAGTTTTCCCAATTCGAAGACTAGCTCCTAATTCAGTTTATAACACACTGAAACTAATATTACATCAATAATTCAAACACAATGAGCAACTCTAAAAATCAACGTTAAAACTCTTAACTGGATTCTATACTTAGGACCAGGTTCTTCAATGTGTTTCTTCAGTGATTGAGTAGCACTTCGTAAAGTCAATCTGTCGATTGTGCTTTTCTTCTTTGTAAGTGCGTGAGTTATTCTGAATAATACATATTCTATTTAAACACAACTCTCCAAAGAGTCATTCTTTATTTTAAACTCCTCCTTTAATCAAAACTCTCATTGCATTGAATTCTACTTCAGGTGAGACTCCTTCTTCAATTCCAACTCTTGTCTCCTTAGTGTTGTAGTTAAACTCCAACTCTCCAAAGAGTCCTTCAAATTATACGTTTTGCATAAACTTCTGCAATTTTCAGATTTTTTTCTTCTTCTACACATAGGACTCTTAAGAATATGCTCAGAAGTGAAACTCCTTCTTTACATAGGACTCCTCTTTCAACTTAACTTGCTTTCCCTTATCATCAAGTGTTTGAATCAAATTCAACTTGTTCTATTCCCCACGTGATTAGTAAGTTAAAGTTTTCAATTGCACTGATTTAACTCATTCTAATTTTTAATTATTTATACCGTAAACTCACTCCTGAACTTGTCGGATCAGTGAAACATATATATCAACTTATTTCATTCATATTGTCATTCATCAAAACTCCAAGGTTCCAACATATGACAAGACCACCTCCATGGTAATGCACTAAGACGGGGATTTTTTGGCCCATGGTGGTGGTTTTTTTTGGAAGATAAAGTTTAGCAGAGATGTGGGATGAGATGGTGACATCTTTGGAGAAGACACCATCTAACGGGTTTTCTGGCGATGGTGGGACGTAGAAGGACCCACGTACGTCATCGAAACGCTCAACCCGGCCGCTTTTGTAGAGGCGAAAGTGGTTGTCTACTTTTTTTGACTACTTGATCATTATAGTCGGAAGCCATGGTATAGAGAAATTTTATAAAAACATTAGAATGGTGCTATGATATGTATGATTATTGTCAATAGATATATTGAAGATTGGTGAAAGCAACAGTTGAACTACTTTTGATCGTGGATCCAATTTTATTTTTTTGTAGTTCCTTTTGTTTTCGTTCAATTTTTTAGTATGTAGTTCATTGAACCCACTACCATCTCCCGACAAAACAACCATTTTTTTTAGTATGTTAGTTTAGGTATACACGCTTCGCACGTGTAATCATTTTAATGAGATCAAATTTTACACTAAATGAGATATTTATGTAAATAATAAAGAAGAATATAATAATTAATTAAATTCAACATTTTTTGAACATATAAAGATGGAGAATTTATTTAAGTAAACCTAACATTTACAAAAAAAATAAAATTCAAAGGCAATCGAAATTTTTTTTACCACCTGTAAACTATAACAAAATAAACAATACGATAATAGAAATAATAATAATAAAAAATTTAAACCTAATCTTTGCAAAAAAGAAAAAAATCAAAGTTGATTGACATTCATCTACCGCCTGTAAACTACAAGAAAATAATACGATAATAGAGATATCAAAATAATACAACTAAACCTAATCTTTACACGCAAAAAAAATCTCAACTTAGAGATATCAAAACAATACAATTAAATCTAATTTTTTCAAAGCCGACCGACATTTATCAATCACCTGTAAACTATAATAAAATAATACAATAATAAAAATATCAAAATAATTAAACCTAACTTTTACCCAAAAAAATTCATAAACTTATTATTTGAGTAGAAACCACAAAGATACTCAATAACAAAAACTTGTTATTCATGATCAATAAATCCAATGTAATAGAAAATTAAAGAAAATTTAAAACCTAGAAACAACAAAGTTTTGTTGTAGATTCAATAATGAAAGTTACATACAAACATAAAAAGATATTTCATTATTCTTGATCAATAAAACCAAGGTAATATATAGAAAAATAATTCAAAATCTAAAAATTAAAGGAAAAATTTCAGAAATAGCAACTATAGAGCCTTAATTGTAACTTTTATAGCAACAGTTTTAAAATTACAAAAAATAGCAATATGTATTTTGCATTTGAGTAAACTGTTGCTGTTTAAATACATATACAATTAAATATTACGTTCCTAATTTAACTCAAATCTGTTTGAGTTTAATAAGGGAAAAACAGTTCCTTAATCTATGGAACATTTATTTTACATATTCCTTTTCCTTTTAAAACTTTTTTTACCACAACCGTTAAGTTACATCTACTAATTCAAATTCAATTTTCTTTTCCATAATCAGCAACTCATAGCAAACCCAAAATACAGATTAAATTTCAAAAACGTTTTGCTTCAAGTTATCGTTTTTGCTGATCGACAAAAATTTACAGAAAATATTAAAAATATAACGGTGCAATCACAGGTATTGATGAAAAAAATTAATTCTATTTGTGGTTTTTGTAAAATAAAAGTGCTAAATTTGTTGAAGAAATTGAAAATTTTTTTGCGTAACAATCGCGGGTGTAAAATATTTGAGATCATTTAACATTTTGTCCAGTTCTCGTGAATAATTGATATAAGCGATTTTTTTTTGTTCAATTTCATATTTGTCCTTGTTGTTCTGTTTTCAAAATTTTAGATGTAATTTATATTCGGTAAATTTGAATTATGGTTTAGAATAACCAGTGTTAGAATAATTTTTTATTATTGGTTTGAATTTGTTTTGCAGAATTGTATAATAGAGTTAGTTGTTGTATTTAGTACGTCTTTGAGATTTATTTTTATTTTTACTATTTTGTAGTTTTCTAAAAATTGACAATATGAAGCATACCTGTACTTGTTAAACACTCTATTAGATAGACATATGAACAACAATATGAAGATTACATCAGTGATGCAATATTGTTGAGCATAAACGCTCCGTATAACCAACTATACACACTACTGACTTCTCACATTGATGTAGATTTGACCTGCAAATGCATTCAAATCGAATATCAATTAACAGATATTGGAGAGCAAATACGTATACGTAATGACATGGGTTTGAAGGTCTATATTATGCAGAAAAGGGAGTTGAAGGATATGAGTATTTTGCCTTTGTATGTGAGTATTTTAGACAAGGATACTTTCAGCACATTGGTAAGTTCATCATTGTATGATACCGAAAGTGTAAAGATGTCTGTCAGTGTAATGCACTTATTCAACATACCTTGGACTCATCTTCTGCTGATGTATTTACAATCGTTTCTTCAGCACCTTCTATGTTCTATATAAAGAGTAGAAAGATCTTATAATTGTGAAACATTATCAATAGAAATAAAGGCGTAGATTGCAAATACCTTAGACTCATTTTCAACTCCCAAATTGAATTTTATGAAATCAAGATTAATGCTTCTAAGCTCCTCATTTGGAAATAAGAATTGAGACTCCGATATATGTGCTTCCCCGATATTTTCATCAACAGATTTTGTGTTCTACACAACATGTTGGTACAAATTCAATAACAACAACATTTGTCCAGAACTAAAAAATACCATAGAAATATTTAGCATACTGGTAAATCACACACATCTCTTGCTTCAGGCACATCAATATCAGTTTTATACTTTCATAAAATAGAAAATCAAACATAAAAAATATTATTACTCTACTATATGAATATACATGAAAAAAATAAATAAACTATTTACCAGAACATCATCATTATCCTCATTATACACCTCCATCAAACTAGTGCTTCGATTCCCTTTGATCTCTTCAGTAACCTGTTTTTATAAATGCATTTGGACCATATGTATAATTCTTATATGTAAAGATAAAATTGTATTGTATATAGACAATAAAATACATATGAATGTAAACAATTAGCTTACCAATGTGCCTTCAGAATTCTTATAAAGATCATCCATAAATATTGGAGTGGATTCATGGTGTGTTGTATTCTTGTCAGCTTCATTCATTGGTGGCTTGTCAACTGCTTTGTCTTTATCTTGTTTCTTCACATTAAAAAAAAGTTAAAAAATATCAAAATCAATATTAAACTAACTATTTATAATTGCTAATCATATGTATATATGGTTATACATATCTTGAATTGAAAGATACATATTACAAATGTAATAAATCAAAACACATTTCATTTGTATTTATTCAAATACAAAATGTATATGTAGTATATGTATTTAATACATCATGTGTTATACATATTATCAAAAGCATATGTATATATGAACCAAATAAATACATATCACTAAAATAAAAAAGACACAGAATAGTATATATGTATATCCTGATTCATAAAATAAATGTCGTATATATATATTTAACCTAGCAAATTATTTATTAAAATTATTGTACCTTGTTTTCAGTTACTGCAATCATTAGCTAATCAAACCTTGATGAGACTAGATCATGGATGGAATTCAACTCTTCACGAACCTGATCCAAAAGAAATAAATGAGAAATGAAAAAAATTCAAATCTTAAATATAAATTACCTCATCGCAAAAATTTTCAAACACTTTGTTCGTAACAACAACATCTTCATCTTCAGAACTAAACGAGGACGGATCAGGTGACTGAACCAGAATAGATTTTTTGCTTGCTGACCGGTTTGTGTCCTTCCTCTTTGAAGCTAATTTATCTTTTGGTTGAATTGGCTTAAAAATAGGAGTCCTAACATAAATCTTCTTTGCAATACGAGGTGGAGGGGGTTCTTTTTGGTGACTGCTCATCTAACCCTTTATGTTGCTGCTTCAACTTTTTCTTGACTGGTGAAGTTGATGAATCACCATGATATTTTTTTTGTGATTGACTATTTTTGTGGACATGGTGAATCCTGAAAATCATCATCTGAATTAATCTCATCATCTTTATGACTTGCACCTACAGGAACAACCTTCTTTGGTATTTTAAAGGACGACATCTCCTTTCGTGTTAGCTCAATATTCTTAAAGAAAACCTACAATTTATATTACATAAAACGAAAAAGTATTTTAGATGGTAACACCACTGACAGTAGGACCATAAATAACAGACATTACAAAACATTTAACCTTTATATAAATGCATAAGTAGTGACAAATTGTATTGTGTATATAAAGATATACAAAAACAGTAAATGTATTTCCAAATAATCAACATAAAGAACAAAAAAAAGGAAATTGACCTTGTTATCTACCTCACTAAACATGCTTTCCATAAGAGATTGATACAACACTAAGTGTGTACCAAGAGATTCAAGCCAACAAAAGAGCAACAAGCTGAACAACAAGGTGCTAGTGAATCAAAACAGGCCACTCACGGCTTCACTAGACTTTAGATTTAGTTTTGAGTAAGAAAAGAGATGAACACAAGAAAAACAATGCTAGTGAATTGAAAGAGCCCCACACGGCTTCACTAGACTTCAAAGACCAACAACAATACAATGTTAACAAAAGAGATGGATAGATAGTTTGACATACAATATTCAAGAATCTAAGAACCCTAACCACATGTAAGGACCCTAAGATTAATGAATGTTAACACCAAACTCTTACGTTGACAAAAGAGGGACTTTACGTCCCTAATCACCAACGTATCAAGCCAATGATGCAACACAAGTGATATCTACACTTGGGCAGCCCTAGTTACGAATTGGTGGCTTTTCCAAGCTCTACAACTAAGGGGTGTTACACTCCTCACACTAGAGAGAGAGTTTTTCTTCCATCAATAAACAACTAAGTCCTAAAACTCTATCTTGTTCTATTTATATTATATTACAAAAGAAAACAAATGACTATACTACCCTTAATGAAAGGGGTGGCCATGGAGGGAAAGTGAAGTGACCAAAATGCCCTCAATGAAGATGACCCAAAAACCGTGAGCTATTAAGTGTCCAAAACCGTGAATCCTCAAGTCTTCAATTCTCCAAGCAATCTTCCACTCACGGCCTTGATAAATTAGATGCTCAATGGTAGGCTCAAAATGGGTCTTCCTTGCATATTCTTGTGCCCCCGGGGTGACCAAGTCTTGAGCCTTTAAGTGATGGTCTCCAATCATGTCTTAAAAAATTAGGGTGGTCATTTGACTTGTATCATCCTCCCCTTCTTGAAAAGGATTCGACCTCGAATCCAAACCTTGCAAGAACGAAGAGAAGACAAACAAGCACCACATCCTCATGACATGCGGGTTAGAGTTAGTACAATAAACAACATCAGTATGCCAAGGAGGTACACACTTGAGATATAGCCACACATCCTTGACTTTAATCACGAGGGGCTTAGCAAAAATATTACAAAGGGGTGGTGCCCTAATTGAAAGTAAAGTCCACGCAACACATATAGCAATATCACTCAAAAAAGTGGACCGACCAACAACTATCCGTCTTTCACACCCTAAGAAGTTATTGGGGTCAAATGGAAGACTTAACCAAGGACTTAGGTCTCGGCCACTCTCATTCTTCCCTAGGGTGCCATCCTCAAGGTTAAGAAAGCCCTCTTTATCATCATTGGAATTATCATGCACAAAAAGAGGGTTGAGAAAGGTGTTCCACAAGCCAACTTCAAATAAAGGGTTCTCATGTATGCACTTACTACTAGTTTTAAAATCTCCACTAGGAATATGCCCAACATAAGAAACACTTAAAGAAGAAGCAGATGGAATTTCTAAGCACACATCACCTTCTCTTTCAAATGAGCAATCGTCACTTAGACACAACCTACCACGGGTAGCCAAGGGATCACAAGCAAAACCATCTTTACCAAGGCAATCACAATTCGGGTTTCCTAGACAATCAAGCACATCAAGGTCTTTTCCTCCCGATTGATCATTATCCACATTGTCACTAGTTGTTGGAAACTTATATACAAACGTAGACTCATCTTGCTTTTCACAAGTGTCAACTAATGTGTGAATACTCTTGCCACTTGGTAATGGAACCTTAGTCAAGTTATAAGTGCTAGCACTAGATGGACACAAATCATTCTCACGCGGAGAATCAATTTCATCATCTAAAGGTTCAACTAGTGCTTGCGTACCTACAACAAGAGTTTGGTCCTCATACGACCTAACAATACCAAGAGTATCACAAAAGGGAGACTCAAGCACCTCTACCCTAGGCAAAGCCACAACTACACCCACTTGGCTCCTACTAGCCACAACACAACATTCTAAGTCTATAGGAGTGTAGGGAATAACGTTTTTACCTCGTATCTCACATGAGCTATGGACTTCCTCTTGAAGTGTGTCCGGGCAGCCCACTTGCACCCTTTGACCTACCATACGATCTAACCTTTCATTTACCATAGCTAGGTCTTGGGACATAGTGTCAAGATAGGACAAAATGACACTGGTGGCATTGTTGTCCATGGGTTGAGAGGTTGAAGCCGCGGGTTCCCTTGAAATTGTTCCTAAAAAATAAAGAAAAGAAAAGAACAAGACTACAAAGCAAAACACAAGTTAGTTCAAAACAACCTCACCACACTCTCACACACTTGATCGTCTTATAATTGGATTCATAAGTGTTGCAAGTCGGCTTGTAGTTCATGATGAGTCGAGGGGTGAGTCTACTCCTTGGTCAAAATGGATTCTTTGTTTGAAGACTCAAGAAAAGTAATGTCCAAACTTGAACCAAGAAGTACTACGATTTTAAAAATGACAAAAGCACAAAAGAAACATAGACACGAACAATGGATTCAAAGGACTAATTGACAATCTAGTAGGAGTTTACTAGTTTGTTAATTAGTACTATAACAACATTCACTAAGAACAACAAAAACAATCTCAAGAACAACCAATAATTTCCACACGGCTCCTCCCAAATCCATAACAACAATATCTTCAACACTTGGCCAAGACAACTACAACTTCAACAAAGATGTTTTTAGGACACTAATTAACAACAATATCACGTGGTCAAGCTTATAACAACAACAATTTGAAGACTACATGGCCAAAATAGTCCACTACAACAATGTTCAACAAGAAGGGGCCAAGTCTTATAGTCACAACAACACCAACACTTCGAGCTCAAACTTAGATATAGACTCAATATGTTAGTGAAGAACAAAACTAACACTTAGAGACAACAAATACAAGTAAAAATCTTGGCCAATACACAACAAGAACACAATTTTCGGCCAATAATACAAGATGGACAGATTGCTCTTTTTACTTGAATTTTCAGTTTTCAACAACAATTTTTTTTTTTGAATTTTTCAAGAAAGCTAGCCCAAGATTGATATTGTGGGAACAAAATCAAGACACACTTTGATACCAAATGATACAAGACTAAGTGTGTACCAAGAGATTCAAGCCAACAAAAGAGCAACAAGCTGAACAACAAGGTGCTAGTGAATCGAAATAGGCTACTCACGACTTCACTAGACTTTAGATTTAGTTTTGAGTAAGAAAAGAGATGAACACAAGAACAACAATGCTAGTGAATCGAAAGAGCCCCATATGGCTTCACTAGACTTCAAAGACCAACAACAATACAATGTTAACAAAAGAGATAGATAGATAGTTTGACATACAATATTCAAGAATCTAAGAACCCTAACCACATGTAAGGACCCTAAGATTAATGAATGTTAACACCAAACTCTTACGTTGACAAAAGAGGGAATTTACCTCCCTAATCACCAACGTATCAAGCCAACTATGCAACCCAAGTGATATCCACACTTGGGCAGCCCTAGTTACGAATTGGTGGCTTTTCCAAGCCCTACAACTAAGGGGTGTTACACTCCTTACACTAGAGAGAGAGTTTTTCTTCCATCAATAAACAACTAAGTCCTAAAACTCTATCTTGTTCTATTTATATTATATTACAAAAGAAGACAAAGGACTACACTACTCTTAATGAGATGGGCGACCATGGAGTGCATTTTGGGCAAAGTGAAGTGACCAAAATGCCCTCAATGAAGATGGCCAAAAAATCGTGAGCTATTAAGTGTCCAAAATCGTGAATCCTCAAGTCTTTAATTCTCCAAGCAATCTTCCACTCACGGCCTTGATAAATGATATGCTCAATGGTAGGATCAAAATGGGTCTTCCTTGCATATTCTTGTGCCCTCGGGGTGACCAAGTCTTGAGCCTTTAAGTGATGGTCTCCAATCATGTCTTCAAAAATTAGGGTGGTCATTTGACTTGTATCAGAGATTCATATCGTGGATGGAGAGCATTTGTCTTCCAATTCAAAAGACGTGAAATTTACTTGTCCGCCTTTGAAACAACATTACGAGGAACATTGGAACAACACTCGTACAACTAAACTTAAATGGCAAGAGGCATTCCATGTTGCATATAAAACTTTTCTTTCGATTTCAACTTTTTATTCAAGATTTTGGCTAATTCTTCGAATGCAACAGTCCCCCAAGGATAATCACTATAGCGATCACTCTCAATCAAATAAAAATGTAGCCATGGAATAACTACAGTATCAACAATAGATAATAAAAATGCGTGAATAAAATAGAGATTAGCAAATTTCACGGCATTTTCATCATTATCCTTCCCCCAATTTTTTTCAGAAAAAGCAGCAAATAATTCTCTTTTCTGAATATAGTTGGCACTGTCAAAATATTGCTTAATAATTCTATTTGGAAGATCCTCATCAAACACAAAATCATCCCTGTTTGAAACACAATTCAAACCAGTAACCACAACAAACTCTCTAGGACTGAAATGAAGATTTATGTCCTTCACACGAATGACTATGGCATTTGCAAAACTTTTCTTGGTCTCAAGCGACATAATACATCTTCCTAATTGCTCTTTTACCACACAAATTTTTTTCATGTAGACAACAAATATGCTATTATTACAAAACATCTTGTACCGATGCTTCGTTAAAATTGACTTAATACGATCTTCAATGTCATATACCGTATGGCCTCCTACATGTAGAGCAAATCTAGGCAATACTCTTACCATGTATATCTGATCACGCAACACCTATACACCACAAAAAATAAAATTATATGTCAAAACAGTGACATATATGTATTTATGAAATACATCTTAAAATTACATTATACAATATATACATAGAACTATCATATGTATTTATGAAATACATCTAAAGTTACATTATACAATAGATACATAAAACTATCATATGTATTTTGAGAATATGCGACTGGTCAATAATCTAAGTTATCAAACATCAAAATACAAAACTGACATCATCTCATGAATAACAAATACAACTGAGCAAAAAATACAAATATTATCAATAACAAACAAAAAAAATCATATCTAAGCAGTAACAAATATATTTCATATGATTTCAAGAAAACTAAATACACATGTATTTTATTTATACATACCTATAACAAAAAATCATGTTTATAAAGAAGAAAAAAGTAAATGTCATTGTCAAAATCTAATGAATAACAAATACAACTTAACAACAAATATACATCTTACCAGTAAACAAAACAAAAACATATCTAAAATATATCATGAATATACTTTATATGTCAAAACAATGACACTTATGTATTTACAAAATACATATTATACTAATATTAAAACATAGAGATATTTATTTTATGAATACATGAATGGTCCAAATACAATCCTTATAAGTGACAAATGTAAATATCTTACACATATCTTAAATACAAATACATATCTCATATATACAAAAAACATAAAATATACAATTCTTAACAGTAACAAATCATTGCACAAAATGCAAATCTTACATATAACATATATAACATAAATACAATTAGGGACTACAATTTCACATATTAACAATACATTAGGAACTACAAATTCAAATCTTAACAAAACTGAAAAATAGATACTCACCTAAAAAATTGTATATATGAACATGTTGTCAAGAAACTATAAAATTTTATATATAGCATCATACCTCCTCCACTTTCTCTTCTTCAGATTCATAATCAGATGAAATAGGGCTTGAAATTTTACTAGATTCACCTTTTTCATCCGACTCCTTTTTTTCATCAGTTTTTGAACTTTTGTGGATTTTGGGGATGAAGATTTTGTCAAATCTTTCCTATTCATTTTTTCTCCAATATTTTTCAGATTTTTACGGAACTTCAATCTCGCTTCTTCACCTCTAACACCTACCTTAGACTGAATATTAGTAGAACCCAAGTTAAAATCTTCATATTGTGTTAACCCAAGACTAAACGATGGTAGTTCATTGAAAATTAAATTCATCGGTTGAATATCACTAACTGAACTACTATGATTTGCATGTTGTTCCATTATAGTGGAACTATAAAGAATTCAACACACACAAAAAAAATTTCCCCCCAAAAAAACCCTAACAGGCGAAATCGCAGAAGAAGAATGAGAAAATTT
Source organism: Capsicum annuum (assembly GCF_002878395.1). Classification (NCBI taxonomy): domain Eukaryota; kingdom Viridiplantae; phylum Streptophyta; class Magnoliopsida; order Solanales; family Solanaceae; genus Capsicum; species Capsicum annuum. Next base: position 26,226,007 of record NC_061113.1, on the reverse strand, counting down.
GAAAAAAAATCGACAATAAATACATAAAAGAATTTACATGGAAAATATAACATGCATTAACTGTAAAAATAAACTTACCTTAATAGTTGGATGCAATGTTTATCAAGTTCACAGAGAAAAATTCAGAATTTGAAAAAAAAAATGTGTTGGAGGGAACTAAAATGGTGTGTGCCGTAAAAAAGGGTAAGGTAAAAAAATGAGTAAAAGACATGCACTTTTTCCTATATAAGGTAAAATATTGCTAGTTTTGTTATTAGTTGTAATTTTGGGAAACTATTGCTATTAATTGTAATTAATGTCTTAAGGTTGCTAGTCTATGTAATTTTTTAAAATTAAACCAACATATTATATTAAAGATCCAATAACAAAACTATTTACAAACATAAAATAATGATTTGTTATTTATAATCAAAAAAATCAAAACGTAATATAAATAAAAATTTAAAATTCAGAAACCACAAAGTTACCCAATAACAAAGCCATGGCCACAAAGTTTTATTACCCAAATAAAATATTCGTATAAACCTAAAAAAGGAATTCTAAAATTAATATATATATATATATATATATATATATATATATTATAACAAAAAAATAATAATCCTAACCTAAAAAAGTAAACTTTTTTTCGTGGGAAAGTCCACTACCCCTTTTTAACGAAAAAAGGTTGCATTTAGTGTTTGCAAGAAAAAAAAAATTCTTCTTCTTTTAGGAATCTTACCAATTTTTCTACAATATTTAGAACTTTACCTTATATATAAATTTTTTTATATAATATTTTCTTTGAAGTAGAATTTTTTTTAATAAAATATTGTCATAAATTTAGGAATTCAACTAAAAGTGATTGTTTTTTCATTTATATTTTTGTATATTTATTATAGTTAATATTCAATAGTATAAATTAAAGGAAAAATATGAACAAATGATTTTTTTCGGTTTTTTATAGGAGGAAAATTATAAATTACACATATATCGTATCCTTAATCCCTTTTATTAATAAAAGCATGATATAGATTCAATCACCATATTCTCTGATTATTGTCTTTTAATGACCGACTTTATTCGTAGTTTTTGACTTCTCCTCTTTCTTTTTTCTTTTGGAGTTCTTCTCCTCTTTCTTGAGAAAATTAAAGGAAAGGTGTCTTTTAAGTCTTGAATAAAGGATTGGTGACATTGACCAACTTAAAGGGTCAAACATCATTTGAAAACTTGGTTAAGTTAATTGTGGAGTTGATTAATATTTTCAAAACTTTCTAATATTTTCAAAAATACAAATCAACCGAACCCACACCCCTCTTCAATCCAAATCCACCAGTCTCTCTCCCCTCTCTCTCTCGACAACTTCTCTCAACTCTCTTCCAACTAACAGTTCTGCAAAATTCTTCCTTTAAATCTCTGACAAAAAATAGTCAGACGAGTTTCCTTTCGACTTTCAACCGTCAATCGGTGTGAAGACTTCTCGATGACAATAACTTCGAGTTCTTCGTCATCTCATTTTTTTTTCACAGGTAAAAATTTATGAAGAAATAGAGGAACTTGAGCCAACTACTCTTCTTCTAGTATTGAAATGTGGACTAAATAAAACCCTAATTTCTGGAATTTCATCTTCTTATTATCGTACTGTTGATTTGGATTTGTTGGTGATTTTTGTTCACAGTTGATGTTCTTAGTGTATGGGTATGATGTGTTGGTATTGCTGGGTTGATTTGTTGTTTGTCTTAGAAAAATGGTATTGAAATAGACGAAACATATAATGCAACAGATGAAGACATCTGATGAAACAAATGAAGACATCTAATGCAACAGATAAAAACATCTGATGCAGTAGATGTTAACATCTTGTGCAACAGATAAAAATTTGATACAACTATGAAAATCGATGCAACAGATGAACAATCTAACAGATCATTCATCTGTCGCGACAGATGACTCTTCTGTTTGGAAAAAATCTAAATAATATTGATCCAATAGATAACTCATTTTCCAGTAGATGAGTTATATGTTTCAACAGTTCAGTGATCTATTTTTATTCTCTCCAAAGGTTTACTCATCGTTGCAATAGGTTAGTTATATGTTGCAACAGATAAAATACCTGGTACAATAGATCAGTGATCTATTTTTATTGTTTTCAACGGATTACTCATCCGTTGCAACAGGTCATTTATATGTTGCAACAGATAACAAATCTGGTGCAACAAATTAGTAATATATTCTATTGATTTCCAACAAATTACTTATTTGTTGCAATAGGTTGGTTATATGTTGCATTAGATAAAATACTTGGTGCAACAGATTAGTGATCTGTTTTATGGTTTCCAATGGTTTACTCATCCATTGCATCCGGGTCAGATAGATTAGAGATTTGTTTTTATTGTTTCCAACAGTTTACTCATCCGTTGCAACAGATAACATACCTAGTGCAACAAATGTGTTGTCTGTTGGAACTATTTTTTTTATCGTTGTGCATATTAGATTTACTGTTATGCCTTTTTAACGATGCATTAATCAATTATAATCTATTTTATATTTCTATTAATTTAAGATAATATGGCTCTAAAAAAAAGAAACCATATCAAGTCCAAGTAAAAGAACAAGTGCAGCAGATCGGCTATATCCACCACTCTATGAGCTTGCTTTAAAAGCGTTATCTCAATCAGAAGCAGAAAATAATGAACACGAGGAGGAGGAATATCTCAAAAGATATGATCCAAATACTAATAGCCCTTTCGCCAAAGAGTTGGTCAAAACATTCAGCATTGATCGTTATCCTGTAAGAATGCAGTGCGATGGTGCCATAGATTTAATGGGTGATTTTGTGGTTAAGTCAGCCATGGGAAAATCTTTCGACACCTTTAGAAAAATACTCCGAGAACAAAAATTGGATACTTATTTCAGGGAAAGATGCTTTGGGCAATATCTTGATTTGCCGGAGGAAAATAATGCTCGTTTCTAGATGAAAATGGTATATGATCTTCTCAAGCGTAGGTTTATGTATGAAAACAAAGACAAGATGGATGAGGTGTGGATAAATTACTGTGGCATGCCTGTTTGTTTTAGTTGGAAGGAGTTTTTCATAGTTACCGGACTAAAATGTTATCCTCCTTCTCCTTCTTAAGTTATACCTACTTTGACCCAAAAGAAAGCACCCCACACACCCAAAAAGGGCAAAGACAAGTTGAGTGATCGTGAGGAACTGATGTCCATTGTTGGTCCAAGCATCAAAAATAAAAATTTGATAGAAGCGTTGAAAGGTAAAAGACTCTCAAAGAAGCACAAGCAATCATTGTACTTGGTTTGGTTTGTACATAATATTCTTTGGGCAAAAGACGTTAACAACAACATAAGCCTCGTTTAATAAATCTCTTTGAGGATCTTGAGGTATTTAATAGCTATCCTTGGGGTTATGAAAGCTTCAAAATGACTGTCCAACATATGTTGACTCCATTGACGCCAAAGACAATCAACTTATATGGCTTTCCATGGGCTTTCATGGTAAATGTTTTTTTAATCATGATATGATTCATCATTTTTTTTATTCAATAATACTTTTGATTTATTGGCGTTATGTTATAGGCTTGGGCATTTGAAGCCATTCCTTATTTGAGACAACAAGTGAACTACCAGGAAGAAGTTTCCTGTCCAAGAATCCTAAGATGATTGTTGGCGAAAACCGATAAAAATATAAAATTTCTTGATCTTTTCAATCCCCCCAAGGAAGTAGTGAGTCCAATTCTAATCAAGTTTTTGTTTTAATTAATGATTATTTTAAATAATTTTATCATCATTCTATTATATGTATCTATTTATTTTAGATTTTCCATCCGTGGCTTGTTCCGACCAACCGAGAGTTGAAGATGCCAGTTTTTCTTACTTTACGGTCTATGCAAATTTTAACAGACCTTAAGGTCATTGATGGAATAAAAATAGAATTGTTTGGAGCAACAACCATCATAAGAAAAATAATTTTGGAGGGTGGGCTTGTTGCTGTTGACGATGGTAGTCGTAGTGGTAGTGCTAGTAGTGCTGTTGTTGGGGCTAATGATGCTCCTCTTACCGTTTTTGAAACAACAAGCCATTATGATTATGATCTTACTGGTTGTATAGATTTTGCCATATCTAGTGAATGTTCTGCATGCAAATGTTAAGACTGCAAGGCGAAACATGATGGAGTGATTAATGCTATTAATGCACTAAGTGCTTCTGTAAAGAAAATAGCATCTAAGAGGGGTGTCATTTCATCAAAGAGGATTTCATATCCATACACTACACTAGAGATCAAGGCGGCTGAGAGAAGAAGAAAAGATACTTCCAAGGCATCGGAAAAAGCAAAATTGCAATGCTTCTGTCTTTGTCTTGCATTGATTTTTAGTGTGTAAGGGCCACATGAGAGCAGCATGAGCCAAAGAAGGTGAATGTACATCACCTATTCCAACAAATAAATAGACACATATCTATTTTAAACAGATGATAAATCTACTGAAAATTATCAAACAGATATATACATCTGCTGCATCTGTTGTCTAACCTACTCAGATGTGTTATCCGTTACGACAGATGAGTCTTATATTGCAACAAATGGATCATCTGTTCAAAATGATCGTACTGCTCTGATTTACCTGTTCGAATTCATCCCAACAGATGATCCATCTGTTGCAACATAAAAATTATCTATTGCTACAGATGGAAAATCTGTTGTATATCTGTAATTAGCATTGATAATTCTGGCTTTTCAGGTGGATGTCACGGTAGAAGCCACTGCTGAAGAGCATAATATCACATTTTATAATCCATCAACTGCTTCCAAAGAAGAAGAAAAAATGGAGCCTGTCAGATTGGGAGAATAGAAAAATTACCCATTTGAAGGGTTCAACATCTCGGATGAGGCTCCAAAAAAACTAATGCAGATGATCAACGACTATTTAAAATGGATTGTCGATGGGCTGTTAAAGCATTATGCCGAAAGGTACATAAATCAATTTTAAAAGATATTGGTTTATACGATTCTTGTTGTAAGAATGTGACATTAACACATATAAATCATCATGTAGAAAAAAAATGACGAACTATACAAAGTGAACGAAGCGAGTCTTGGTTTTGATATGTTTAACTTTATTGTTGCACATCTCGGAATGACGAATTGGTTCAATTTGATGTCACAGCCCCAAACTTGCTAGAATGATGAGGTTTAAATGCCATACATATTACTATTAATTAATACTTTATTTAATTGCATCTATGTATTAATTTTTTATTACGTAATTTGAAATGTTTGATAATATGCGCAGCACATCGATGTCATTTTTTACTACCTCCAAAAGAAGGCCAAGTTGCAAACACAAGAACATTACAGATACACGACAGACAATTGTTTGTACAAAGTTTACATCAATAATGCCTACAATAGGTATTGTCAACAACAGCCGAAAGTTTTCCAAAATGAAAAATGCTTAATCAACATCATTAAAGATTTTAGCATTCCGGCTGGCTTACCTTGGCATTTGGTTGACGAAGTGTACATCCCAATCAATTGTGGTGATGAATTCCATTGGGTTTTGGTTGTCGTCGTTGTAAAAGATAGATGCATCCGAGTTTATGACTCAATTTCGTGAAAGAGACATTCTGGTCCTTCATCTGAGAAACAAAAGCTGGCCAAAATATTGCCTACTTACCTTGATATAAGTGGCTTTTTGGACCAAAAGGTTCGTACTGATTGGTCGACATTGAAGCATATCGAGATAAAATGGGCAATCCATTTGATGTACAATATGTTGAAGGAATTGATCAACAAACCATTGGTATCCTGTACGTATAAGTGTCATGATTTAGTTTCATTTAATAAATTTCACAACGCTTGCATAAACTGCAAGATATGGATTATCTATTTTTTTAAAATGCAGGAATTGTGGTCCTTTTGTTGCCGCTTACGCTGAGTATTTGAGCGATGGATTACAAGTACCAAATGATGGACTTGATGCTGGATTACTCTGAAAAGATATGCTGCTCTTTTATGGAAATACGGAGAAGCGAAAGCTCAGAAGCTGTTCGCAAGCGACACTAAAGATCCACGACGACCAAAGATGAATTCCGTAATACCGGATGAAGAACAACTTGTCCATATTGATTAGATTTTTATATCTTGAGTCCGTCAATGCAATAACCTATCCTCCTTGATTTAACTTGTTAATTTATTTATAGAGTAGATCATTTGTGCCCATAATGATTTTTTATATTTCATTTATTTCATGTAATTTCCAAAGGCTTCGATTTATTTTATGCTGTCTATGAATATAATTTAATCCTTAGTTTTGAACATGATAATTGAAATGTAATACTAGATTCAAATATCGCAACAGATAATACATCTGCTACAACAGATGACATATCTTATCAAATAGATTTAGACATATGTTGCAACATGAGATGCAACACGTAGGTCGTCTGCTGGAAATTATATATCAGGTCTTCCTAACTTTTTTATTTGCTCCAACAAATTACTAATCAGTTTCAACAGATAGATTATATATTGCAACAGATTGTATATCTATTGCGACAGATAGACTGGGAACATCTGTATAATGCAACAGATGACCAACCTATTCTAACTGATAATCAATCTATCACAATAGGTACTATATCTATCACAACAGGTATTATATATGTTACAACATATATACTATCTATTACATTATAAAAATTTAACAATCCACAGACATAAAAATCATTGCCACTACATATAAAGTGAGGTGGCTTGAAATAAAAAATTATTATCGTGTTCGTCTCCCTCTTTGTACATTTTCTTCTTTATACACTGGCTCTAACCATTTAGTTAGGTCATGTACTGGAAATTATATAACAGGTCTTCCTACTTTCTTAATTTATTACAATAGATTATCTATCAGTTGCAACAGATAGATTATATGTTGCAACAGATTAGATATCCGTTGCGACAGACAGACCAAAAAACATCTATTAATGCAACAAACGACTAACCTACGCCAACAAATAATCAATCTATCACAACAGGTATTATATATGTTACAACATATATACTATCTGTTGCATTATAAAAATTTAACTATCCGCAGACAAAAAAATTACCACTATATGTAAAGTAAGGTGGCTTGAAATAAAAAATTGTTATCTTGTTCGTCTCCATCTTAGTACATTTTCTTCTTTATACACGGGCTCCAACCATTTAGTTAGTACGCAATAAGCCCAAACCCATTGCATCTTTCCGACAAAGGTGTCGCACATACCGGTCATTTCTGTGTCGGTCAGCAAATACTCGATGTATGCAAGCGAGTACGGCCCGCACGCTTCAGCAATTCTATTTCTCTGGAGCTCGATGTTTTTATTTTGACCTTCAAAATCCTATGATTCCTTCATCAAAACTTCAGCAGGCAAATGATCCATCATCTTACTCTGCGTCAAGAACTTGGGCAACAACTTCAAGAGTGGCTGCATGTAGGCTAAAAACTTGTCCTCGCTGAAGACAGTTAAGCTGCATTCATAAACCTTAATCTTTCCCTCATAGAGTAGTATCTCAACAGCGAGAAAATATTTGACTTCCATATTTATGACTGCAAGGACTCTCTTTGCCTTGGTCCAGCTCTTGTCGTGTGGATATTACCTCTTTCCTCTAACATATTTAATCGGTTCTTTATCCCATTGGAACGTAGAAACTAACTGATCAAGTCCCGGGCCACCAAAATCAGCTTGCTTACGTAGATCATCGTACCTATCCTTAAAATCATTGTAGAAGTTGAGGTCCATTATCCTATCGACAACATCATAAGCATCCGGGTACACTAATTGCCTACCCCTCATGAGGCAGAGAATTTCGTCAACATACTATGGTATAAGAAGCCAATTAATTTAAATAAGTTAGTAATTGTAAAGAATAAAAACACAGTGTAAAGAATTTGATGCAGAGGGTTCTCTGAATCAGTTCACAGATTACCTAGTCAACATAACTCATGCAACAGATACGTATTATGTTGCAATAGAATACCAAGCTGTTGCCACAGATTACACATCTGCTGTGTAGATTCTTCTTCGTGAAGTAGATTGGAAGGCTAGGTTAGCAAAAGTGAACTTACATTGTCCTCGTACCACACACGCATATTTGTCATATTCTTGAAGTCTTTGCCAGCAAATGAATGCATGGTGTATTCTTTTTGAACCTTCCTCTTGCCATTCATGATTTGTTGTAGTTCCTTCTCCTTCTCCTTACCAAGCGCTGTGAATATGTCCACCTTCTTCAGCAGCCCCTGAACTTCAACAACTTTTGGACCGAGAAGAGTTGCAGTTTTTGCTATTTTCATAACAAAGAGAATTTTTCTAATTTTTCTTCTCTTCCTCCTAACCACCATTGTAGGAGTGCATGACTTCCTCACCTCGTTGGATGGTATGACACCCCTCCTGGATTTCAACTTCTCAGTAGCTTTAGCAATAGCCTCTAGCTTTTTAAGGAGTTTATTCTCTCTATCCTTGCACACTTTGCATTTGCAATAAGAACATGAGGGCGAGAAGGGGTGAGAGAGACCACTGTAAGGGTGAGAGGGACCGATGTAGGGGTGAGAGAGACCTGTGCAAGGGGTGTTTTCAAAAGTATTTATTTTTTATTGAGCATGCTCATAATCACGACTAGCAGCAGCAGGATGGCTGCCACTATCACAAACAACTCCATCAGCAATATCCCCAGAAGAAGCACCCAGATCTTTGGTCGTGAAGAGCTTCAACATTAGGCAAACCTTGCCTAACTGCTCTTCTTATGGATGTTGCTCCATCCAATTCCTTCTTTATTAACTCCACCGTTGGGTCTTTTTTTATCAACAAGACCCAGAGTAAGAAAAGAAGTCATCCCCAGCTCATCATCGGTAGGCACGATCCAAGGATACACAATATATAAAAAAGACAAGAGGCATTTAAATCATATAACAATAATTTGCAGTCAGTTGGGTTACATGGATGTTAACACAACCAAATTATGCAACAGATGATCTAGCTACTGCAACAACTGATTTGTATGTCGCAATAGATTGGCAATATATTGCATCAGATTATACATCTGTTGCATAATTTGCATTAGATGGGCAATCCGTTGAGTCGGGTTCAGAGAACCAAAGCAATAGATGGTTAATCTATTGCAAAATATGGATCGCCTGTCATAATAAATTACCTATCTGTTGTGCCAGATATAGTTAACAGGTAATCTGTTACAACAGATGAACCACTATCGCAACAGATGGAACATCCGTTTCAATATCTTTCTTTGAGGCAAATTATTTTAGTTGAAAGAAGACATACTGCATCATCTGAAGGTTTAAATAGATCAGCGTCCTACTCCTTAATATTTGTTTTGCCTCCCTTTGTAGCCGCCAACCACCTAAGGATCCTTGGATGAAAAACTTCATTCGGGTAATCCTTGAACTGCTTTCGGAGAGAATGAATGGCTTCACATGCCCAAGCCTGAAAATGTAAACATAAAGCAAGCAAAAAAAGTCATAATAAGTATATAGTCATTATAAATTAATGGATAAGTAAAAATAGTGATCAATTTTACCATGAAAACCCAGGGAAAGCCGTATAATGTGATTATCCCTGTGCATAGCTTTGTCAGTAAATATTCGACAGTCAAGTAGTAGCTGTCTTATCCCCAAGGATAGTTGTTCAATTTGTCAAAATCATTAGCAAGCATCAAAAAATCATCTTATATGACTTTCCTAACATCTCTTGTCAATAAAATATAATGGACATATCAAACTAAGTATAATTTTTCCCTGCAGTGCTTTGGTATGTCTTTATCCTTGAAATCTGCCATTAAATTCGCCACTTTGTATCTACTACGTCCAACAATTCCGAATAACCCATTTTTTCCCTTGCATTTGTTGGACCCTTTGTGGGGTGTTTCCTTGATGAGAGGTTCTTCTGGACGATCGCATCTCAAGGCCGTCACTATGGCAAGCTCTTTCAACCTAAAACAAATCGGTATGTTGCAGTAGTTGATCCAGATTTCATTCATCTTTTTTTCCCTCCTTTGGATCTTTATCATCCTTCACGTACTTGATACTATTCTTGAGATGACCATATACCATGCTCATTGGGAAACAAAGAGTGCGGTCCTTAGGCAGCTCGAGAAAGTATACTAAGAAACTCTTGTTAAAAAGTTCGTCTATGTTTTCATTCTTCTTAATTCTCCTTAATTTATTAAAATGTTTCCCCAACTGACATTTAAGTACAAGATCACCAGTTACTTTGTCAGGGTTATCCATCGGCATTGCAACTAGAAACCTGTCGATACTAATGGTTTTGACAAAATCATGCTGGGATTTTGATATTATTTCATGCCCCATTGATGAGGAGGAGTTATCACTTTCCTCAACTTCATTTTTCCCCGATTGAGATTGTTCAGAAAGTTTCTCCGAATCTATCTGTACTCTAGCCATTTTTGTTGGGTGGTCAGAAGTTGATCCACTTTCAGTTTCTTTTCTTTTGGAGACATCTCTTAACTACAAACAATAGAAAAATAAAAAATACATTGCATTTGATGTCTGCATAATTTTTTTAAAAAAAAGCTAAGACAAATTTCAAAAAATTATTCTACGCCACATTACAAAAAAAAAAAAAAATACTCCAACGGATAAGCCATCAGTTGGAACAGATGGGGAATCTGTTTGAAGACCTATTTAATATCTCCCAACAGATATTCCACCTGTTGCAATAGATGGACCACCAATACCACCACTAATGCCACCAAGACCACCACCTATGCCACCAATACCAACACCAAGACCACTGACACCACCAACAAAAACACAAATACCAACTCCAATAACAACACCAGTAACACCATCCAATAATACCACGACAGTCGATAAAACCCTGAGACAAAAACTAAGATTTTCTCGGGTGCTTCCTACTTTTTTAGAATCAAATCACAAAATTGTTAACTCATTCTCGTAGATAATACAACTAAAAGTCTTTTTTTCATCATTAACTAAAAATCCCTAATTTTAAGAATAAAGAACAAATGTAGAACTTTTCTCAAACTCTGTTACCTGTGAAGACAGAGAAAAGATGGATACAAGAAAGAATGAAGTTAAAAAATATAAATTTGGCCAGGAGAATTTCTATTGGTTTTTCGTTTTTGTGTGATGCAGTGCGAGGCTTCGAAGGTGTTCTCAGAGTCCAATGCACACTTAAAGTTAAGTCCAATCGCTATTGGTTCTCTGCAATGACACCAAATATTGATCTCTTCTCAAAACTTGTCACACATAAAAACGTGCAACAACCGTCAGTAATTCGTAATAGGGTATCTGCACCATCTTCATGAGGCCCTCAACCTTGTCAATTCAAACCCATCAAACTTTATAATGCAGGATCTTGTTTGAATGATCAGTGACTAATCGGTTAAAATCTGCATTCGCAAAAATATTGTACTTTGTGTATGTTGTCCCGGTGACCTTATCAGTAATACTTAACTCACACACATATGATAGTGGATCCATCTGCATGCACCTTATTCTTCCTAGCCCATCTATGACTTAAATTGAATAAACAGATGACTAGCAAGTTGCAACAGATACCACATCTGTTGGAAAAATAAATTGATATATCCATTTGTTGTAACAGATTATCAATATATTATAACTTATCTGATAGATGGATTAAATTTTGCAACAGATTACCTATCTGTTAGATTTATTTTAAAGCAATTTTCTTTTCTTTCCGAAATACAATAAAAAGATAAAATGTTGCATTTAGATCTATTTTTTTAATTTATATATTCAAAAAGTCACCAGTTTTATTTAATTATGGGATATATGAACAGTCGTGGCTTGTTGTTTGACTATTAGTCACCTCTTTCAATTTAATCATTTATAAAAAGGTCCCTTTAGCCTCATTTCCTTACTCTCTCTCTCTCTCTCTCACTCGTTCATTCTACTACACTTACAATACAATATGGCTGATCCAGATTCGTACAAGAAGATTCGTATGGAGTCCTTGCGGGAACTTCAAAGACAGTTTGATGACCTCCAAAGGGATTTGGCCGACTTCGGAGCAAGGCTGAGGAGGGTGGCCCTACTGCTGCCGGATGAAAATTATCTGGTTAACAATAATAATAGTAATAATAATAGTAATGATAATAATAATAATAGTAGTAATAATAATTTGGTTATGTTTTTTCTTCTTTAAGCATATGTATTGGTTTGGTTTGATCGACTTTGTATTTTTAATTCTTATTTAATATTTAATTATCATTCTATTTATTTCATATTCTCAACATTTCGACGGTTGGAGGTAGGGATTGAGCACTTGTGGCAACAGAGGGTGGGTGATACTCCTAAAAATGATTCGTTAATAAATAATAAGGAACTAAATGATATACACAATTTATAACCGTAAAAGAAAGATTATTTAATTTAAAAAGAAGTTGCATCATTGGATTATATGATGATTGTTAAGGAAAAGGTGAATAGTCGTGACTGTGACTTTTTATCTAAACACATTCAACAAGCAAAAACAAATAATGTTGTTGATGCATCAAATTCCTCATTTGTTGTGACTGATGAATGAGTTGTTAGAAGAAATAAAAAAAGCTCCTAAAACAGATGCTCGATTTGTTGCAACAGATGGTATAATTGTTGCAACAGATGGGTTATCTGATGCAACAGATATACAATCTGCTGCCATAACTCAATAAAAATAATGCTTATTATTTTATTAAAGAAACGGTCAATGAAAACCAGGTGTCTTAAAAGTCATGACTTTTCACAATAATAAAAAACTCACCAGCTTGATTTAATTAAGTCATTTATTTTCACAGAAAACAATAAGAAAATAAATGATAAAAGACAATTTAAGCCGTAAAAATCTCATAAAAAATATTCTTGTTTTTAAATCTGTTTATTAATTGATATAATAAAAAGGTAAGCAAATTAGGATTAATGATATAATGATAATTTTTTTTTGAAAATAAGATAGATTATATGTCGCAATAGATATATTATCTGATGCAATAGGCTATCTATTTGTTGTAATAGACGATATATCTGTTGTCACAGATGAGTTATCTGATGCAACAGATATATAATCTGTTGTCATAACTTAGTATAAAAACAGTTCCTAAAAAGAACTAATTATTAATAACAATAAGCTGAAAAGTCATGACTTATTGCAATATTTCTTAATTTAATTAAGTCATAACTTTTTACAGTAATCAAGAATGTCATTAATAAATGGAGGTGAACAATTGTGCCTTTAAATCTGTTTTATTAATTTATATAATTAAAAAGTCAAAAAATTTGAATGTCATGATGATAATTTTTTGCAAAAAAAGATATATAGATTATATGTTGCAACAGATATATTATCTGATGCAACAGGTTATCTATTTGTTGTAATAGACGATATATCTGTTGTCACAGATGAGTTATCTGATACAACAGATATATAATATGTTTTCACAACTCAGTATAAAAATGATTTCTGGAAAGTCATGACTTATCGCAATATTGCTTAATTTAATTAAGTCATAACTTTTTACAGTAATCAAGAATGTCGTTAATAAATAGAGGTGAACAGTTGTAGGGTCGGGTTAAATGAGTTCTGCAGGTAAGCAATTCGGTGCAAGCTCCAGCTGATGCCATTGATATAAAAAAGGTTCTCGTCCCATACTAAAGTCTGACTTCGATCATCGTCTCCCGTCTGTCCAAATTTTTATGTCACCGGACCTTAGACTTTTGCTTCTCCCTCACCTTGTCCAAGCTTGATCTTCGACCTTAAGCCGAGCCACTCAAGATGAGGCCATTTTAGATAGGCCTTAGGCAGTCTCTTCCTTCATTTCGGTTGCTTGTTAGCTTACCGGCTGAACCATCATCATCTGCTTACTTGGTCACTTTCGTGATAAGGCGCTTAAAAGGATTCTGAATTAAAAAGTAAGAAAATTTGAATGTTATGATGATAATTTTTTTTAGAAAAAGATAAATAGATTATATGTTGCAACAGGTATATTATTTGATGCAATAGGTTATCTATTTGTTGCAAATATCTGTTGTCATAGATGAGTTATCTGATGCAACAGATATATAATCTTTGTCACAACTCAATATAAAAATGATTCCTGGAAAGTACTAGTTATTAATAATAATAAGTTGAAAAGTCATGACTTATATCACAATATTGATTAATTTAATCAAGTCATAACTTTTCACGGTAAGCAAGAAATGTCATTAATAAATGGAGGTGAATAGTTGCGACTTTTTGCCTAACACATTCAAGTTCAATCCTTTATAAATAGGTCACTTCTTACTCAATCGTTCATTCTACTGGACTCTATTTATTCCTTGCTCTTGTTAAACCTTCAACTATTTTCTCTTCAAGGACTTGATAGTTTTTTCCTGTCTCTGGTGAGTTTTTTATATGTCTCTTTTCCTGTCATTTTTCCATTCAATTTGAAATACTTGAACAACCGATTCTTATTTTTTATCTTCACTTTCGCCTGAAAGCGGAGGAATGTCTCATTAATTATAACTAATCATTCCATTAAACAATTTTGAAATAAATATAGAATGAGAGATATCTATGATATAGAATCAAATATAGAACTATAGTAAAAAAAAATAATTATTTTTTGTGTAAATATACGTTGTATTACGTTTTAATTCTTTTTTTTCTTTACTTTTATTTTTACGTGTGTGTTTTGTCAACTTATGTGTTTTCACTATATATGACTGATCCAATGTAGGACGTCGCTATTTTACGAGATGTCATGCGGTAACTGCAGAAGGAGGTTCATGACCTGCAGTGGGAGTTGACCGCCGTCAGGGTAAGGATGCTGCGAGAGATCTACAGGTTGAGGAGGGTGCTGCTGCTGCCGGTTGAAGAATGGCCTACTGGCCATACAAATAATAATGATGATAATGACGATAATAATAATTATGCATTTTCTTTTCTTTTACCTACATATTTTTATTTTTTTTGTTTAATAAAAAAATTATGTTCGATGCATTTGACGTTTTAATTCTTATTTAATTTTCATGCTGTCTATTTCTTTTTCTTAACAAATGACATGTCTACAATTAAGGAATAGTTTGAATCTAGTACCAATAGCAAGAGATCAACATATGAGTTATTTATTGGGTTTGTAATAGAAGATGTATTTTGTTGTTCGAAACAGATTATTCATGTGTTGCAACAGAATAATTATCTATTGCATAGATTACTTATCTGGTGCAACAGATTACTTGTCTGTCGCAATAGAAAACTAATCTGATGCAACAAATTATTAATCTATTAAAACAGACAATTAATCTGGTGCAACAGATTATTAATCTGTTGCAACAAAATACCCATCTATGTTATTCATATTACGGGCACCTAGAACCATAATCATGAATCCAACATGAGTCTACTATTGCAACAGAACACTTATCTGATGCCACAGATGATGGATCTATTTAAACAGATTGTTCTTATGTTGCATTCATGTTCGCGTGCTAGCTATTGTTGCAAAAACAGCACACTAGTAGTTACACAGATGACAAATTCAACTAAAAAACATAATTTCACTTACCAAAGTCTCCTCTAAAAGTAAATGCCAAAGCTAAAAGTGACGTACGAAATAAAATTTGGCCTAAGAAATTGATCAAAGAGCAGCAGTTGCGGTAACAACAACAACAATGATCAACAAGAAGAATATAAAGATGATAATGAAGTATAAGATGATAATAATAGATCAGAAGATGATGAATAAAGCAACAACAATAAGCAACAAATATTGCGAAGAGAGAAAATAATAACGAATGACGAGAGAGAAAAATACACCTTTTTTTCCTTCGTTTTCCATGATATTAACTACATTTAGATCAAAATATAAATTAAAAACTTATGAGTTATTTTAAAATTTTCCAAACTTTCTTAATCCATAGTTAAATAATTATCACCTACAGTCAATTATTAAGACTTGTATCACCTACAGCTCATTTTAAAAGACTTGTATCACCTACAGCTCATTTTAAAACTTTTTTGTCACCTGTAGCCCAAAACCCCCCTCTTTCTTCTTCTTCTAAAACTCAAATAACAAAATTATAAATACACTTATTAATTATTATTCCATGGCACGGTAATATTTTCTAAACCTGCAACGCCTAAAATTATAATAAAAAATATATATATTTTTGATCCCTAAAATACTTGTAAGCCCACAATACCCAAAATAAACTCTTAAATTTACAAAATAATCAAAATGAAAGAATATATTATCAACTGATAATTGTATATCAAATCATGAATTATTTAATATAAATACAAATTATTAAATGACTTTTAGAATTTTATATCAGCGAATTTCATAAAATTCGTAACAAAAATATGACTTTGTTCCTGCTGGTCATATATATACACATACTAGATGTGGAAGCCTGTGCTAACACGGCCCAACGATAAGAGCGAACTTTAGTCTTTTTGTCACGTTACATAATAAAATGTAAATATTTTGTAGCGACATAGCTATTTATGTACAAAAACTATTAACATGTACTTTCATATTTCATTATGAGTTGTTTACATACAAAAACTATCAACATATGAAAACGCAAAAACTTTGTTCAGGCAGCGGACTAATTCTGATGGTGTAGGCAAGCAAAAATCATTTGTACATGCTTATACCATGCATTGGAGTTGGCAGAAGCAACTAAAATGCAGTTGTACATGCCACACCACTTGACCGAGGTTGGCTGCGAGCAACATCATTCTATGTACCTGATTGCATTGAGTAGGCAGATGTAACAAAGGCGACTATGAAGATTATATTTACCTGCTGAGATTGAGATCCTGCAGGTGTTGGCAACAAAATGTAATTTCTGCTACTATATATGTTTGAAATAAAATTTAGTTGAGTAGAATATTTTAGAGTATTGCAGTGAATGCAGAGTACAATACCAAATCGAATTGTTAAAAGTGTTGTTACCTTCAATGTTTTTTTGCGGGTGTGGGTGGTTCGATTTTCTGGCTCTTACCTGTGTCCCCCAGATCTGCAGGTAATCATGACGTCGGGAAAACTGGGGTTTCTGCTTCAATGAAGGCAGTGATAGCTAGTATGCCAGATTTTTTATCGAAAAATCTGAAGACTGGCTTTTGTAGCTGGAGCTTAAATAGTTTGAGCGAGGTGCTCATTTATACGGGTAATAGACAACGGTTGTTGCTAATTGAAAAAGCAGAAAGAGAGCAGATTTAAGTGAACTTTTATATAATGCAGTATTTTACTAACTGAAAAGAACAAAATTGTAAGACATAAGTTTTCCGTGTCGTTAGTGGTATGTATGTGTGTACCTGGAAAGTGACAGTTTCATATATTTGTTCTGCAGTTAGGGACAACATTTTTTTTGCCAGCGTTTCTGAGATTGTTACTATAATTGTATCACTGGCATCCGTAATATCAACTTTGAAGTGACCTATGATTAAAATAGCAGTACAATTAAAATGCATAGCAAATTTTTAAAAGGAAAATATAGAAAGTAACATTCCTAATCTTTCAGCCACGTAGATACACTCAAATAATGAATTTACTTGACTAAATTAATATCTAGGCAAATAATCAAGGAAAGAAATCAAACAGTAAAGATTTTATATAGGATGAAACATTGTTGGAAGTAATAAGAACTGCAATTACAAATTTAGAATATTTTCCAGCCTCTTAATTAGCAAGAAGGCTGTAGGACCTGCAATGTTTTCTAATCAGTGACAAACAACACCAACCAGTGTCTATTAGTACTTGTGTATGACCCTCAGCAGTCATTTTATAGGAAACAGTTGAGAAGAAATATCTAAAGAATATAGAAGGTTATCTATAATGTTGTGAAGAATTTTTGTAATGACTGGATAGTAGGAAATTATTTTTCTGTTGATTTTTGAAGATGTTGAACTCTTCATTGGGTGTTATTCTACTCCAGTATCTAAATAGTTGTTTCCGCTTCTCACCAGCCAGATAGTATATGGCAGCACATGCCTATTCAAGTATTGCAGGTGACCATTTGATAACACCACAACCATTGCCATGCTCGAGTACTACACAGATTCTTGTTCTTTCAACTATGTCAAGAGAAAGCCAGTTTTTCCGTCTCTACCAGCATATAATGACACAGCCACTGCTCCAGTCCTCGCAACTAAATTTAGAAGCCGAGGAAAGGTCAAGGTGCGTACTGAAATTAATAAAAATCTGTTCATCACAGTCGGGCTACAAAAATTTAGTCAGGTCTTTAGATTATACCACAGAAAATGTAGGATATCTGCATTGGCAGAGAAGGATAGAGATAAACTTTAGAAGATACTATTACGTGTGAAAATTTTTAGAGAAAATGCATGTATTTTCTTTCATAAGGAACTTTTTATTGGAAATGATAAAAGAAGTTATTCTGTTGACTATTGTTTCTCGGGTTTTAAAAATAGGGACAGTTATCTACAGTTCTAAACAGCCGAAAAGACAAATACTCACAGGAGTCTTTTGGTTCCCAGATCCCTCTTCCTAAGTCGCCGATATTGAACATACCAAATTCAATACATGTTTATAAAAATGTCAGGATGCTCTAAGTTAATGATATTTCATCATAACACAGTGATAGCAGTCAACCTAATCTATGTAGGAAATGATACAGGTCGCAGACTACTCCACAGTATACTGGGCAATCACGTCAAGCTATACACAAAGGCAATACAGATTAATCAAATGTCAAAACATCAGCGGAAGGGTAAGTAAACCATAGGAGAATGGTTATAGCTTTTCCTTCCGAATAGAAATTAGAAGGAAGTAAACTATTGTCATGTACATGAGTGCATACAGACTTTGAAGATGTACAGTGACTGTTTGCGTGAGTTGTTGGACTTATCATTTTAGGGAAAACGTATCTCAGTTGTCATCAGTAAGATCAATCTAGAATTTTTCCTACCAAAGTGAAGAAAGAGAAGCTGCACAATAGAGAGTGTATGCAATGTTGTAGTTGTAGTAGTTACCTGGGGACTAATTCTCGGCGTATCTTACAGTTGAAGCAGTGAACCACTTTTATTGTTTTAGGGAGTACAACGTTATTGCAGTGTGAGCAGGCAAGCAAGTAAAATTATTGGGGATGGTCGGGAAGTGATAATCTGTCTTCCACGGGAAAGTTTGTACCTACAGCATTAATGTAATAATGAAGGGATACCACCGTGGAACTCAGTAACACCTATATGCTTCGCTAGAATGACGGGATATTGATGTAGGTGATGTAATAATGTATCTCCTTCATTGTCAGCCAGGTTGCCCCATATAGTGAATAAAAAAGGTTTCTTGCTGATAGACATAGCAGATGCAAAAATTGTTACAGTGCAAGCAGTAATAAGTAAAAATTATTACAGTGCAAGCGTTGGCAAGTAAATAGAATGCTTGGTGAACCTTTTGTCGGGAGGCGAGTAACTCACCTCTGGTCCATAACGATCGCTTCCCAGAAGTGCTTACTTTGATCAGCTGTATATTGAATAGCGCTGCAATTAGCTACTATAGCTAATAAGTCTGGAGTAATGCAAAATAACATGTGAGCAGTTAAGTTGATTAATAGGGGCAGTCAGTTTATGAGGAAAAGAGGTGAAAATGTAAAGTGAGGGCTTACCAAATTCAACACCTAGACGCTGGCATTCAATAGCTGAGAAGGAAAGCGCATTCAATTTTGTTGGAGTGGGAAGGGGGGCTTCCAATCCATCATTATTTTTAACCGCCTAAACGATTGTATATCTGTCAACCACCCACTCATATGTACCAGCTCGTATTGAGTATCCCCGGGGTCCCTAACTTTTGCACAGGAAACCAAATATGTCTCAAAAAGGGCAAACAACTTCTCGTACTTGGGAATGTCATCGTCGTAGAGTACTATGGAAACCTATTGTTCCTGTAGTCAGGTAAAAGAGAACCTATTTTAGATGTACGAATACAGCTTATAAAAAAAGTAGTTCAAATTTTCAGTTGTTTTTTTTATAAGGCTGGAATTGAACTTTTATTAATTTGTTAAGTCTACATAGTTATTGCCTTTGCAGCAGTAACAAATGTCGTGTAGTTAATAACGTTACCATAGATAATAATGTTTAGGGTATGAACTCCGTTTTCCAGCGACGGTAGAGGTAGGGACAAACTTACCTTTTCGTCCTGCACAAGTATTGTCTGAAAATGTATAGATGAGTCACTACTTTCGCGGGGCCGAAACTTGTATACTACCTGTACCTTAGAGGTCCAATCTGCAGTTTCAGTTGTGATGGTGTCCACGAGAAGTTTCCGATCCATTATGATAATATTTGCTTCCTTATGCCAGGAGAAGGTGCACATAAAACGGAAACACATGACAATGTAAATTAATGAACAAACTAATAATGAAATATTTGCAGTGAAAGCTAAGCTGCGGAGCTTGCCGGTAGTGGTGGTATTCTAATAGCAAAGTGTTCAGTTAAGGAGGGGAATTCACTGTACAAGAAAACAGTAAGGATAACATTTACTTTGCTATCATATTGTACGACTATTTCAACAAAATTTCGGGAGTTGACGACGACACCCATACGCATACACATACTTATAACAAACCCCAAATTGAAAATATGTACCTATTAAAGTGGAACCAAACCAGGAAATAAACATCTTGTTATGCAACCTTTTAAACTCCTTCTTAACTATCAACTGAAAATCTTAAAGGATTGTTTGCTTATACAAAGATAAGCGATCACAGTCTGAGGTAGAATCTGGAAGTAGTTCATTCCACAGTTAGTACAACTTTTTGTTTTAGGATTATTTATACCACAATTATGGTTCACGGTACAAGAAAACAGTAAAGATAACGTTTACTTTGCTATCACATTGTACAACTATTTCAACAAAATTTTGGGAGTTCACGAACAACACCCATATGCATACACATACTTATATCAAACTCCAAACTGAAAATATGTATCTGTTAAAGTGGAATCAAACCAGGAAATAAACATCTTCAAGATTATATACATCAATATTTTTCCCAATTTTCATGTTAAAATCAGGAAAACCCAACAAATAGGAGCTTGAAAACGCATGATCGGACAGTAAAAACACAAAATCCACATGCTTTTAATTGGAAGAGGAGAAAGCTAAACAACTGAAGTAAAAGAACACAAAATCCACATACCCTTACTTACCTGGAAGAGGACAAAGTTGAACAACTGATGTTATGTGGAAGCCAAAATTTTAATCTCTATGTATAGAATAATAGAAAAGGATCGGAACATTCACCATCGAAGAATTTCAAGAAGAAGAACATCAGAATACTCACCGTTACTGTAGTTGCCAAAGCTTTGAGGTTAAGATAGCAAGATGCCAACAGAAAAATCTTTGCCCACAGTAATTAAAATATGTTCCCATTCAAATGACACGTTGAAGTTGGTGAAATAATCAACCAACACGTATACGATTACTCAAATGTTAACAATCATGAAAATGATGAAAATGGCCCTTAAAAAGCTGCTGGAAATGACGAAAATAACCTTGGAAGCTGGCAGGTGAAGGTTGTCCTGCTAACTTTCACGTACCTGTTTTGAGCACCAGTTCACCACTTATATGTATTAGTAATGAATCATGCTAAGAAAAAACACTACAATCAAAAAGTTAAATACTAATAAACTCAAAATAGAATAGTATATGAATTTTTTCTGCAAGATATTTAATTATAATAATTGTGCTTGCTTGAAGCTTTGCGCTGTAGGTGACAAAAAATTTTTAAAATAAGTTGTAGGTGACACAAGTCTTAATAATTTAGTGGAGGTGACAATTATTTAATTATGGATTAAGAAAGTTTGAAAAATTTAAAAATAACCCACAAATTTTTAAATTTACACTTTGATCCAAATGTTAGTTAATATAACGGGAAACAAAGGAAAAAAAATGTGTTTTTCTCTTTTCATCCGTTGTTATTTTCTCTCTCTTCGTGATATTTTTTGCTCATTGTTTCTTCTTCTGATTCATTATCATCATCTTATACTTCATTATCATCTTCATATTTTTCTTGTTGACCATTGCTGCTATTGTTACCGCAACTGCTGCTCTTTGACCAATTTCTTATGTCAAATTTGATTTCGTTCATCACTTTAACTTTGGCATTTACTTAAGAGGAGACTTTGGTAAGTCAAATTATGCTTTTTGGTTGAATTTATCATCTGGGTAACTACTAGTGTGCTGTATTTTCAACAATAACTAGCGTGCAAACATGAATGCAACATAAGAGCAATCTGTTTAAACAGATCCATCATCTATGGAACTAGATAAATGTTCTGTTGATACCGTAGACTCATGTTGGATTCATGTTTATGGTTCTAGGTGCCCGTAATATGTCGAATAGATGGACATTCTTTTGCAACAGATTAGTAATCTGTTTCAACAGATAAATACTCTGTTGCACCAAATTAGTTATCTGTTCCAATAGTGTAACGCCCCAAGAACCTATTCCGAGACGTCACACGATACTTAAGGTCACACGTGGCTTCAAGCTAACCCTCTAAGCCTGTCATCACTTTCAGAACTCACTATAACACTAATCATTTTAAAATAGGGAAGAATAATCATATCATGAGCATAATGATACGAAGAAATACTGGCATGTACAAACAAAATACTAAAAGTTTTGTACATACTGCTACTCTAATCTGACAAGGCCTCTACTACAAAAGACTGAGGAGTCATTGGGACAGATCCTCAACTGACTCGCCTAAACTTAAAAGAAACAACCATCTACTATCAAGGCAAAAATCAGGAACATAGGTCCTCGAACCATGAGGACTCACCAACTGTAAGAATATAGATGGAGGTACTCAAAGATCACTATCGCTGTTGAGACTGAGCACCTGAACCTACATCACGAGAAAATGTAGAACATAGAAGAGTATGGAAATCAGTACTTGGGATTGTACTGAGTATGTAGAGGTGTATGCAACATTTTTTTAAAATAATATCATAAATGTTAAATAAAGTCATGCATGCTGACAATAATGACTCTCTTCGCTTGAATTTTCTGAAACATAATTTCCATAAATCATCAATAATAACATATGCTTCACAAATCTCATAAATGATTGGACTCAACTCAAACTCTTTAACTCATGACTTAGAGTGACTCGGTAACTCAAGAAACTTAGACTATTATGGACTTGGGAGTTTCTTATAACCGACATAAACCATGTGAGATACATGGAATCCAACGTTTTGCCCTCCTAAGGGAGGAACCCCACATTGGCAGGAGCGTTACACTCTTGCCAGGGAGTATAACCTCAAACTCATCCCTGTGATCACAAACTCGGCTCTTTGCCCCTCAAATCTCAATCCTATGATGGCACGTAGTTCTGGGGAAGTAGGATGCGCTGAACCTACACTTCCCGCTTAGTGCTAAATATTCCTCCCAGACTTAGCTCAGAATGCGTTAGGTAATCCACCTCAATCAACTCAAGGTTCTACTATGAAGACCAAAACATAAATATTTCTCATCTATAAATCATAATCAACTTGTGGATTCCTAACTCGACTTAAACTCAAACAATCTTTCTCGACATCAAGTACACTTGATTATAATCATATCAAGTATCAAGGCTTCAAGAAAACATCATAGAACTCATTCTTGACTCTCAAGCTCAAATATCAATATATATTCAATAATCAACTTCTCGTAGAAACGCTTAAATCATGACACTTATCTCAAATCACTTAGAAATCATCAATACATAATAACAATATACAACTCATGGCATAAATCCTCAATTTAAGAAATATGATGGTAAAATAATCATCATTATCAAACTTAATCAACTCAAATCTCATAGATCATCAATAAAGTAATTTGGGTGTAAACCCACTTGCAAAGATCATGAAATCCCAATAGTAAAAATTAATTCTTTGGGCACAAAAATGAAAGGATATTCTTTTTCAAGACCCACATACCTTGGATTATAACTTTAAGATGAAAAGACTTGATTGGAAACTCTTCTTCACACTTTTGAGCTAAGTTTCTTGATGCCTTTGACTTGGAGAACTTGATTCTTGAACAACTTGGTGAAATCTATGAAAAAAATCTTGAATTTCTTCGAGAAGATTTGATTTGGATTTGGAAGAGAGAAACGCTAGTTCTAGATATTTCTTGAAAGAGAAATGGAAAAGAATGGATTTCTCTTCTCTACTTGAATATATATATAGAGGGCCAAACTAGGCGGAAAGACCAAAATGCCCTTGAGCAAATTCTAAAATTGGAGACCAATTTTTGGCCCTGGCGCGACGCAGTGAAATCGCGTTGCCACCTTGGTTGTGACCTGGAAGGGTACCGCGATGCGATGGGATCGCGTTGGTGCATTGGAATTTGACAATCATGATATTGAGCCTTGGCGTGACGCGTCAGTATCGCGTAGGCTTACTGGAAAATGACAATTGGGATATTACTCATCTCCACGACGCGCTGAGGGTCTAAATAACGATGTTTCACGACTGGGACTTCAGATAGTCATAACTTCTTGCTCCGACCTCCGATTTTGATAAAATTGGTATTGACAAAAAGTTTATTCAATTCTTTACGTGACATAAAGTCAAAATTAGGGAAATACAGCATGAAATAAACATCAATCACTTTGAAAGTCTTTCCTATTCGCTCAAAAGACGAATTTACACTTACAAAATGGTCGGGGTATTACAAATAGACAAGTAATCTGTTGCAACAGACAATTATTCTGTTGCAATAGATGAATAATCTATTTCGAACAACAAAATACAGTTTCTTTCACAAACCCAACAGATAAGTCAACTCATATGTTGATCTCTTGTTATTGATACTGGATTTAAATTATTTCTTAATTGTAGACATGTCATTTGTTGAGAAAAAGAAATAGACAACATGAAAATTAAATAAGAATTAAAATGTCAAATGTATCAAACATAATTTTTTTATTAAGCAAATAAATTAAAAACATAGGTAAAAGTAAAAAAAATCTTAATTATTATTATAATCATTATAATTATTATTTGTATGGTCAGCCGAACAAGCTTTAACTGCCAGCAACAGCGCTCTTCTCAACCTGCGGATCTCCCGCAGCATCCTTACTCTTACGACGGCCAACTCCCACTGCAGGTCATGAACCTCCTTCTGCAGTTCTCGCATGACGTCTCGTAAAATAGAGACATCCCATACTAGATCAGCCATATCTAGAAAATGAATAAGTTGACAAAACACACACGTAAAAACCAAAGTAAAGAAAAGAAAGAATTCGAATGTAATACAACGTATATTTACACAAAAAGCAAGAAAAAAATTTATCAGAGACAGGAAAAAGGTATCAAGTCCTTGAAGAGAAAGTAATTAATTAAAGGTGTAACAAGAGTAAGAAATAAGTAGAGTGTAGTAAAATGAACAATTGAGTAAGGAGGAACCTATTTATAGAGGATTGAACTTGAATGTGTTAGGCAAAAAATTGCAACTATTCACCTCCATTTATTAATGACATTCTTGCTTACTGTGAAAAGTTATGACTTATTAAATTAAGTAATATTGTGATAAGTCATGACTTTTCAGCTTAGTATTATTAATAATTAGTTCTTTCTAGGAACCATTTTTATATCGAGTTGAAACAACAGATTATATATCTGTTACCTCAGATAATTCATCTGTGAACATGGATATATCATCTATTGCAATAAATAGATAACCTGTTACATCAGATAATATATTTGTTGCAACATATAATCTATATATCTTTTTTTTTTTAAATTATCATCATGACATCCAAATTTTTTGACTTTTTAATTATATAAATTAATAAAACAGATTTAAAGGCGCAACTGTTCAACTCCATTTATTAATGACATTCTTGATTATTAAATTAAGCAATATTGTGATAAGTCATGGCTTTTCAGCTTATTATTATTGATAATTAGTTCTTTCCAGGAACCATTTTTATATTGAGTTGTGACAATAGATTATATATCTGTTGCATCAGATAACTCATCTGTGACAACAGATATATCATCCGTTGCAACAAATAGATAATTTGTTGCATCAGATAATCTATCTGTTGCAACATATAATCTATCTTTTAAAAAAAGAAATTATCATCATATCATTAATCCAAATTTGGTGACTTTTTTATTATATAAATTAATAAAACAGATTTAAAAACAAAAATATTTTTGGTGAGTTTTTTACGGTTTAAATTGTGTTTATCATTTATTTTCTTATTATTTTCTGTGAAAAGAAATGAATTAATTAAATCAAGCTGGTGAGTTTTTTATTATTGTGACAAGTCATGACTTTACAGTTTATTATTATTAATTAGTTCTTAAATTTAAATAACCTTTTTCTTAATTTAAAAATTGAAGAAACCTGGTTTTCAATAATCGTTTCTTTAATAAAGTAATAACCATTTTTTTAATTGAGTTATGGCAACAGATTGTATATCTGTTGCATCAGATAACCCATCTATTGCAACAATATATCATCTGTTGCAGCAAAATCGACTATCTGTTTTAGGAGCTTTTTTTATTTCTTCTAACAACTGATTCATCAGTCGCAACAGATGAGGAATTTGATGCATCAGCAGCGTTGTTTGTTTGTTAAATGTGTTTAGATAAAAAGTCACAGTCACGACTATTCACCTTTTTCTTAACAATCATCATATAACTTAATTGATCCAATGTTGTGACTTTTTTTTTAATTACATAATCTTTCTTTTACGGTTATAAATTGTATATATCATTTAGTTCCGTATTATTTATTTACGAACCATTTTTAGGAGAATCATGACTTTTCACCACCCTCTGTTGCCACAAGTGCTCAATTCCTACCTCCAATAATTGATATGTTGAGAATAGGGAATACATAGAATGATAATTAAATATTAAATAACAATTAAAAATTCAAAGTCGACTAAACCAAACCAAACATATGCATAGATTTTTAAATCCCTTATAGGGTGATCCGATATAAAAAAGGAAAATACATATGCTAAAAGAAAGAAAAAAAACATAACCTAATTATTATTACTACTATTATTATTATCATTATTATTATTATTATTATTGTCAACCAAAAAATTTTCATCTGGCAGCAGTAGGGACCTCCTCAGCCTTGCTTCGAAGTTGGCCAAATTCCTCTGAAGTTCATCAAACTGCCTTTGAAGTTCCCATAAGGACTCGATATGAATCTTCTTGTAGGAATATAGATCAACCATATTTGTATTGTAAGTGTAGTAGAATGAACGAGTGAGAGTAAGGAAAGAAGGTCGGAGGGGCCTATTTATAAATAATTAAATTGGAAGGGGTGACTTAGTCAAACAAAAAGTCACGACTGTTCATATCCCTTAATTAAATAAAATTGGTGACTTTTTAAATATGTAGATTAAAAAAACATGTTTTAGATTTCTTGAGAAGGCATGACTAGTAAGTCTAGAAAACTTAAAACATGAGAAATCTGAATCAAGTGCAAATATGAAAGTGTATCCGATAATGTAAATTTGTTTGTTGTCTCTCTGAAAGAAAAATAATGCAGATAAATACTTTGCTAGGGAGCTGTGACTAGGTAGCGTGGTCGGGATTATCACCTAGATAAAATGTTGTACTTAGATCCTTTTTTTAATCTACATATTTAAAAACTCACCAATTTTATTTAATTAAGGGATATGAACAGTCGTGACTTTTCATATTTAGAAAGTCACTAGTGAACGTCTTGAGAAGGCATGACTAGTAAGTCTAGATTTCTCATGACTAGCAGAAATTCTTGCCAAAGCAAAAGTCTTCAGAAGGGATTATTAGTAATCTCTCAACATCAAGGAAGTCTTGTACGAAAGTCTTCAGAAGAAAATAAAAAATAAGGAAGTTTTCAGTAATGACTACACATAATTACGGCATCAACAACCTCACCAGATTAACTCCTCATACAGAAGAAAACGCAGAAATATTTTTATTTGCATTTGCATGTTATTTATTTAACAAACCAAACACAGATGAACTAAATATAACATTTAATTCATCTTTGTTTGGTTTGTTAAATAAATGAATGAGTTCATAGGGTTAACTACAAGTTCAATTGAGTCTTTCCAATTGTATGGTATTGGTATTACGTTCATCCCGATCCGAGTCGTCGATCGATCACTCTGAGTTGAAATGAGCTCTCATTAACTTAATGTTAAGATTAATAGTACCTAAATTGATTTTGGTGGAAGTAGGTATGACTGAATAAGCTCATAGGATCAACTACAACTTCAATTGAGTCATTGCAATTACATAGTGTTGGTATTGCGTTTATCCCGACCCGGGTCATTAATCGATCACTCTGAGTTGAAATAAGCTCTCATTAACTTAATTTTAGGATTAATATTACCTAAATTGATTTAGGTGAAACTAGGGATGAATGAATAAGCTCATAGGGTCAACAACAACTTCAATTGAGTCTTTGCAATTGGTGTTGGTATTGCATTCATCCCGACCAAGGTCGTCGATCGATTACTCTGAGTTAAAATGAGCTCTCAATAACTTAATGTTAAGATTAATAGTACCTAAATTGATTTAGGTGGTACTAGGGATGAATGAATGATTTCATAGGGTCAACTACAACTTTAATTGAGTCGTTGCAATATCATGGTGTTGATATTGCGTTCATCCCGACCAGGGTCATCAATTGATCACTCTGAGTTGAAATGATCTCTTAATAACTTAATGTTAAGATTAATAGTACCTAAATTAATTTTGGTGGAACTAGGGATGAATGAATGAGTTCATAGGGTCAATTACAACTTCAATTGAGTCTTTGCAATTAGTGTTGGTGTTGCGTTCATCCTAACCCGGGTTGTCGATTGATCACTCTGAGTTGAAATGAGCTCTCATTAACTTAATGTTAAGATTAATAGTACCTAAATTGATTTAGGTGGAACTAGGGATGAATGAATGAGCTCATAGGGTCAACTACAACTTCAATTAAGTCGTTACAATTACATAGTGTTGGTATTGCGTTCATTCCGACCCGAGTCGTCGATCGATCACTTTGAGTTGAAATGAGCTCTCATTAACTTAATATTTTAAAAACTAGTATATATTTGAAATTTTAAAAATTGATTAAAATCAATTCGGACCAAATTAACAATTTCATAACTTGCCATTCTTTTCCAAAATTACAAATCAACCCATACAAATCATCCATTTACGGAAAAAACTTTTCCTCATTTCAAATCTCAAGTTCTTGCTTCTCTCTCTCTCCCCCTCTCTTTCTCAACAATACAAACAACAACTACTCAACATATGTAATATCCCAAAAAATTCAAACCCATATTAGAGCCATGTACCAAGATCATGCGTAGTACATCGTGGTTCTTTTATAGTTTATGAGTAGGTTAGATGTATATTAAGGATTTAAATAACTCCCAGCTATCAGACGAATCAAAACATTCCTTACCAATTGAATTCTTGAGAAGTATATTGGTATAGCCAACTTCAAATGATAATATCTCTCATTATACTTGGAATTTTTGAGCTCATGACCTATCAACAGATAGATAATTGAATTAGCTTTCCAACGATACAAATTTTTCCTAAATCTAATATCGGAGCAAAGAGTAATTTCCATTTTACTCCAGTATGTCAGGCTGGAAATAGTATGACGACACTCGTGGTAGCTTACTACATTTGTGACGCCCTAACACGAAGGTCGTCAGCCTTAGGCAGAAACCAGCTCCTAAGTGATGACATTCATGGTAGCTTACCACATTTGTGACTCTCTATCACGAAGGTCGTCAGCCTTAGGCAGAAATCATCTCCTAAGTGACGATATTCGTGATAGCTTACCACATTTGTGATGCCCTATCACGAAGGTCGTCAACCTTAGGCAGAATCCAGCTTCTATGTGACGATATTTTTGATGGCCTGTCACATTTTTTATGCCTTGTCATAAATATCATCAGGCTTAGGTAGAAACCATCAATTCCAACTCCTGTCTAACGACATTTTTGACGGCTTGTCATATTTTTTGACGCCTTGTCACAAATGTCGTCAGCTATGATTTTCAGCAACAGGAAATTTATTTCATAAGGGTATTTTGGTCTTTTCCTTCACCTTCCAGGACTTATAACCCTAAAGAGGCATAATTTTTTCCATTTTTCTTCAGTTAAGCATCCTAAAAACCCTCTCTTACACTCTCAACCACAAGATTAGGGTTTTCCATCAAACTCATCTCTCAAAAACAAGATTCAAGCCTTTTTCCAAGATAATTAAGAATTAAGTTTCTCAAATCCAATAACTCTCCAGTAATCATGAAGGTATCCTTTCTAAGGTATGCGTAGTGTTCATCTATGGATCCAATCCGTTCATAGAGCTCAAGAACCATGTTTTAAATATTTTTTTGTAAACTTTTTGTGGTGATATGAGTATGTACATGTTAACGATTGTTGTTTAAGTTTCAATGTGATGTCTAAAGGTGTTTTCATGGAATATATATGTTTGTTAATTGAACACCATGAACTTTAGGTGTTTTAATATGGTGCAAGTATGAAACTCACCTATGCCTTAAAGAATGCATGCAAGGTGTTTGATAAAATGCTTAGGATGCTAGAAATTCATGTTTTTATGGTTCTATGATGTCTAAATGACAAGTCCATTCTAGCTATATACTTCAATATGAATCCCATGCTTTTCATGTATTGCTATTATGGTGGTATGAAGCATGTAAGATAATGGAGATATATAATATGTACATGAAATATATCCATGCATTCCCTACAATGTTTAAGATGTTGAATAACTATATGAAATATGATATCCCCTACTTATGATATTATGAATTGTGGACTCAAATCTCATGATCAAGTCATGTTATATGTGTCAGTTTCCTTCTATCGAGTCCTGGGATTATTCGTACCCCATAAGGAAAACCTCAGAAATCTCACGATCTCAGTTAACTCTCAGATAATAGGACTACTCCGTCAGTCAACAAAAGTCAGTTAATTTGTCCATGTACAGTCAGTTGAATCATGTTTAGTCTCTTTAGATGGGAGTAGAAGTTAGCACCGAGTGAACCCAAAGATGGGGACTCACCTATCAGTTTAGGGTGTGATTCTTAGCAGTCATCCTTGTGTTCCAGAACTACATAGCCAGCGCAGGTTGAGACTTCTTAGCCTATCAGATTAGGGTTGATGAGGTGGCTTAACCTGTCAGTTTAGGGTTCCCATCGTTCTCCTTTCAAATACCTGCCAGCTAAGGGTCACCCACAACTGTCCTTACCAGTGGCATGGTATTGACACCCCTCTATTCAGGGAAGATATTGGACCCCAACTTAGCTATATGCGTTATTGGGGCATGTCGGTTAAATAACTACCTCCCACAGTTTCAGAATCAGTCTTAGTAAAAGAACTCAGATAGTTCCATCAGATTCAGGATTGTCAGATACAGTCGCCCATGTTATCAGAATTTCAGTATCAGTTATGTTAGCCATCAGTAAACCATGTATTAGCATACAGGACTAGCTATTATGCACCCACGATTTTAGTTACTATGTATGCATGTTTGTACTCTTACGTTCATGTTAGTCAGACAGTTAGCATTGTTCATGTATGTAAACCCTATTTATATTTAGCCTACCTCACTCGTATACTCAGTACATTCTCTCGTACTGACGCATTTGTGCTATGGTGCTTTCTTTCATGTTACACCATAGGTTCAGAGACACGAGCTCCAGATCAGTAGTAGTAGTAGCATTTCCAGTCGCAGAGATTCAATGAGTCCTCTTCACTCGAGGATAATATGATTTGATTTATTCATTATTATTTTAGCCAGTTATCAGTTTACGGAGTTATTTGGAGACATGTTCCTTCAACTCCTTATTCAGACAGTACTTAGAGGCTTTCAGATTCAGTATTTTGACTTATGTTTAGATTTGATTCAGTTTTCAGCTGTTTTGGGTATCTTTCACCCATATGGATATTATGTTTTGATAGATTCTTTATTCAGTTGAACCTTATGGCCTACATGTTCATATTTTATGTATTATTAAATTAAATATGCAGTGTATAGGTACAAATATCAGTCATGGGTTAGCTTGTGGTCCCTCAAGGTCATGAGCACTGTGTAGCATTCCGATTCAGAAAATCAGGGTGTTACAAACTTTGTATCAAATCCTAAGGTTCAATAGAGTCCTAGGAAGTCTGAAAGTCACATCTAGTAGAGTCTGGTACATGGGTGTGTTGCGCGCCACATTTATGTACAGGAGGCTATAAGATGTTTTAGGAATAGTTCCCTTTCTTTAGTATTCATGTCGTGCTAGTAAGCATAATTTCAAGTCAGTATCTCAGTCTAATCCACGTCAGCAGATTTAGTCGAGTTAGAGATGAATGATTTTGATATCATTCTCGACATGGATTGGCTTCATTCCTGCTATACCATAGTCGACTGCAAAAACAGGATAGTTCAGTTTCAGTTCTCAAATGAGCCCGTCCTAGAGTGGAAGGGTAGCATTTCTTCTTTCAGGGGTCAGCTTATTTCCTGCCTTCGGGCAAGGAAAATGATTTCTAAGGGGTGTGTGTATCTTCTCGTGCATGTTAAGGATTCCAGTTCTGAATCTCCCAGTCTTAAATTAGTCCCAGTGGTTAATGAATATTCAGATGTCTTTTCCGAAGATCTTCCAGGCATTCCTCCCAAAAGGGAAACAAACTTCAGCATAGACCTTTTCCCAGATACTCAGCCTATTTCTATTCCGCCATACATAATGGCACTAGCAGAACTCAAGGAACCAAAATATCAGTTGAAGAATCTCTTAGATAAGGGATTCATCAGTCCCAGTGTATCCCCATGGGGAGCGCCAGTCTTATTCGTGCGCGAGAAAGATGGTTCTCTCAAAATGTGTATTGATTACCGTCAGCTAACAAAGTCATGGTCAAGAACAGGTTTCCGCTACCTAGGATAGATAACTTGTTTGACCAAATTTAGGGTGCCAGTTATTTCTCCAAGATAGACCTCAGATCAGGCTATCATCAGCTCAGAGTTAGAGAATGTGACATTTCAAAGACAATTTTTCATACTCGGTATGGTCACTTTGAATTTCTAGTCATGTCCTTTGGTCTTACCAATGCCCCTGCAACTTTCATGGACTTGATGAACTGGGTGTTCAAGCAGTACTTGGACACATTCGTCATAGTCTTCGTAGATGATATTCTAGTCTATTCTCGCACAGAGCGTGATTATTCAGACCATCTCATAATTGTTCTTCAGACTCTCAGGGATCACCAGTTGTTCGCCAAGTTTAGTTAGTGTAAATTTTGGCTAAGATCAGTAGCATTCCTTGGCCACATTTTTTCTGATGATAGCATTAGAGTAGATCCTCAGAAAATCAAAGTGGTAAGAAACTGGCCTCGCCTTGTCTCTCCATTAGATATCAGGAATTTCTTAGGTTTGGTTGGCTATTACCGACAGTTTGTCGAGGGATTTTATTCTATTACATCTCCTATGTCCAGATTGACTCAGAAGAAGGTCAAGTTTCAGTGGTCAAAACCTTGCGAGAAGAGTTTTCAGGAGTTGAAGACTCGACTTACCTCAGCTCCATATTTAGCACTTCCCGACAGTTCCGATGGATTCGTAGTATATTGTGATGTATCCAGAGTAGGTTTAGTTTATGTCCTCATGCAGCATGTAGAGTCATAGCCTACGCCTCCAGACAGTTAAAGCCCCATGAGAAGAATTATCCTACCCATGACCTTGAGTTAGTAGCAGTTCTCTTTGCCTTAAAGATTTGGAGGCATTATCTATACGGTGTTTATGTAGACGTCTTAACAGATCATAAGAGCCTTCAGTATGTCCTTTCCCAGAAAGATCTCAATCTTTGTCAGAGAAGGTGTTTAGAGCTCTTGAAGAATTAACATAAGTGTCTTTTATCATCCTGGCAAGGTCAATGTAGTGGCTGACGCACTCAGTAGACTATCCATGGGTAGTGTTTCCTATGTTGAGGATAGTAAGAATAAATTAGCTTAGGATATTCATCAGCTTGCCAGACTAGGTGTTCACTTAGTCGACTCTTCAGAGGGTGGTGTATGTGTTCAGAGTAGTTCAGAGTCATCTCTAGTTTCTGAGGTAAAAGAGAAGCAAGACAGTGATCCTAGCCTTTTAAAGCTAAAAGAGTCAGTTCAGAGTCAGGAAGTAGAGGTTTTCTCCCAAGGGGGAGATGGTGTTCTTCGTTGTCAGGGTCGTCTGTGTGTTCCCGGTGTAGATGACTTGAGGCAGCGAATTCTTATAGAAGCGCATGGTGCGTAATACTCTATTCATCTAAGGGCTACTAAGATATACTGCGACTTACGAGAAATTTATTGGTGGAGTGGGATGAAGAGGGATGTTGCAGAGTTTGTGGCTAAGTGCTCTACATGTCAGTAGGTTAAGATAGAGCATAAGAAACCTAGTGGTTCCATGAAGGAGTTCACTATTCCTACTTAGAAGTGGGAAAAGTGAACATGGACTTCGTGACGAGTTTACCTAGAACACGTCATCAACATGATTCAGTTTGGGTCATTATAGATAGAATGACCAAGTTAGCTTATTTCCTTCTAGTTCGTCCCTCTTACTCAGCCAAGCATTCTGCCAAACTCTATATCAGGGAGTTGGTCAGATTACACGGTGTTCCACTATCTACCATCTCAGACAGAGGTACTCAGTTCACCTTTCACCTCTGGAAAGCATTCCAAAAGGGTCTTGGTACCCAAGTTCATCTCAGTACAACGTTTCATCCTCAGACAGATGGTCAAGTAGAAAGGACCATTTAGACTCTTGAAGATATGCTAAGGGCGTGTACAATGGATTTCAAGGGAATCTGGTATGACCACTTGCCTTTGATTGAGTTTGCATACAACAACAGCTATCACTCCAGTATTCAGATGGCTCCATTCAAAGGACTCTATGGTAGGAGATGTAGGTCTCCGATCGGTTGGGCCTGACTTAGTATTCGATTCCTTAGAGAAAGTTCAGTTGATCAGAGAAAGACTCCGGGCTGCTCAGAGTCGACAGACGTCTTATACGGATGTTTGTATAAAGGATCTCAAATTCGAGGTTAATGACTATGTCTATCTCAAGATCTCTTCCATGAAGAGAGTGAAGAGATTTGGCAAGAAGGGAAATCTCAGTCCCCGATATGTCGGTCCCTTTAGGATTCTCAGTCGCTTCGACAAGGTAGCCTATGAGCTCGAATTGCCTTCAGATCTAGCCTCAGTTCATCTAGTCTTCCATGTATCTTTGCTCAAGAAGTGCATAGGTGACCCAGCAGTTGTAGTCCCTATTCAGAGCGTTGATATTCAGAATAGCCTCTCTTATAAAGAGATTTCAATCAAAATCCTTGACTATCAGACTCGTAGGATGAGGAACAAAGAAGTCCCTCTAGTCAAGGTTCTTTGGCGGAATCAGCCCATGGAGGGAGCTACTTGGGAAGCAGCAGCGGACATACGAACCAATTACCCTCATCTTTTTTCCACTAATTTAGACTTATCTTGAGGTAACCATTTTTCTTAAGCTTATTCAGTTACATGTTTAAAATTCTAGTATAAAATTGGTATCAAGTATCAGTGCATAGCTTATCATAAATTCATGAGTTCAGCTTATCAGTCATGAATCAGATATGCATGTTCAGTTGGGATATATTCAGTTTAAAATTCAATTCAGTCCTAAAATCATGTGCCAGTTGAGCATGATCAGTGTATGCGTCATTTTTTCTTTTCTCTCCACTCAAGCAGTCAACATTCGAGGACGAATGTTTACAAGGGGGAGATATTGTAATACCCCCAAAAATCCAAACCAATATTAGAGCCATGTACCAAGCCCATACATAGTACATCATGGTTCTTTTATATTTTTATGAGTAAGTTAGATGTATATTAATGCTTCAAATAACACCCAGCTATCAAACGAATCAAAATATTCCTTACCGATTGAATTCTTGAGAAGGATATTGGTATAGTCAACTTCAAATGAGCATATCTCTAATTATACTTGGAATTTTTGAGCTCATGACCTATAAACAGATAGATAATTGAATTATATTTCCAAATATACCAATTTTTCCTAAATCTGATATCGGAACAAAGAGTTATTTCTATTTTACTCTATCATGTCAGGATGGAAATAGTGTGATGACATTCGTGGTAGCTTACCACATTTGTGACGCCCTATCACAAAGCTCGTCATCCTTAGGCAAAAACTAGCTCCTAAGTGATGACATTTGTGGTAGCTTACCATATTTGTGATGCCCTATCACGAAGGCCGTCAGCCTTAGGCAGAAACCAGCTCCTAAGTGACGACATTCGTGATAGCTTACCACATTTATGAAACCCTATCACGAAGGTCATCAATCTTAGGCAGAATCCAGCTTCTATGTGACGACATTTTTGACGGCCTGTCACATTTTTCATGCCTTGTCATAAGTGTCATCAGGCTTAGGTAGAAACCATCAATTCCAGCTCCTGTGTGACGACATTTTTGATGGCTTGTCACATTTTTTGACGCCTTGTCACAAATTTCGTCAGTTATGATTTTCAGCAACTGGGAATTTATTTCATAAGGGTATTTTGGTCTTTTTCTTCACCTTCCAGGACTTATAACCCTAAAGAGGCATAATTTTTCCATTTTTCTTCAATTAAGCATCCTAAAAACCCTCTCTTACACTCTCAACCATAATATTAGGGTTTTCCATCAAACTCATCTCTCAAAAGCAAGATTCAAGCCTTTTCTAAGATAATTGAGAATTAAGTTTCCCAAATCCAAGAACACTCCAGCAAATCATCAAGGTTTTCTTTCTAAGGTATGTGTTGTGTTCATCTATGGATCCAATCCGTTCATAGAGCTCAAGAACCATGTTTTAAATATTTTTTTGTAAACTTTTTGTGGTGATATGAGTATGTACATGTTGACGATTGTTGTTTAAGTTTCAATGTGATGTCTAAAGGTGTTTTCATGGAATATATATGTTTGTTAATTGTAAACCATGAACTTTATGTGGTTTAATATGGTGCAAGTATGAAACTCACCTATGCCTTAAAGAATGCATGCAAGGTGTTTGTAAAATGCTTAGGATGCTAGAAATTCATGTTTGTATGGTTGTATGATGTCTAAATGATGAGTCTATGTTAGCTATGTACTTCAATATGAATCCCATGCTTTTCATGTGTTGCTATTATGGTGGTATGAAGCATGTAAGATAATAGAGATATACAATATGTACACGAAATATATCCATGCATTCCCTATAATGTTTAAGATGTTGAATAACTATATGAAATATGATATCCCCTACTTATGATGTTATGAATTGTAAACTCAAATCTCGTGATCAAGTCATGTCATGTGTGTCAGTTTCCTTCTACGAGTCCTGGGGATATTCGTACCTAAAAAAAATAGTTGTGTGCCTAGAGACATTTCATGTTGTCATGATAATCTCAGTCAAGCTATAATCTATAGAACTCAGTCAGTCATGTGACTTAGGAAAACCTCAGAAATCTCATGATCTCAGTTAATTCTCAGATAATAGTACTACTCCATCAGTCAACGGAAGTCAGTTAATCTATCCATGTATAGTCAGTTGAATCATGTTTAGTCTCTTCAGATAAGAGTAGAAATTATCACCGAGTGAACCCAAGGATAGGGACTCACCTATCAGTTTAGGGTGTGATTCTTAGAAGTTATCCTTGTGTTCCAAACTACATAGCCAGCATAGGTTGAGACATCTTAGCCTATCATATTAGGGTTGATGTTTGGCTTAACCTGTCAGTTTAGGGTTCCCACCATTCTCCTTTCGAATACCTGCCAGCTAAGGGTCACCCACAACTGTCCTTACCAGTGGTGCGATATTGACACCTCTTGAGTAGGGGCAGATATTAGACCCCAACTTAGCTATATGCGTTATTGGGGCATGTCGGTTAAACAACTACCTCCCACAATTTCAGAATCAGTCTTAGTAAAAGAACTCAGATAGTTCCATCAGATTCAGGATTGTCAGATACAGTCGCCCATGTTATCAGAATTTCAGTATCAGTCATGTTAGCCATCAGTAAACCATGTATTAGCATACAGGACTAGCTATTATGCACCCACGATTTCAGTTACTATGTATGCATATTTGTACTCTTACATTCATGTCAGTCAGACAGTTAGCATTGTTAATTCATGTAAACCCTATTTCTATTTAGCCTACCTCACTCGTATACTCAGTCCATTCCCTCATACTGATGCATTTGCGCTATGATGATTTATTTTTATGTTACACTATAGGTTCAGAGACACGAGCTCCAGATCAGTAGTAGCAGTAGCATTTCCAGTCGCAGAGATTCAGTGAGTCCTCTTCATTTGAGGGAAATATGATTTGATTTATTCATTATTATTTTAGCCAGTTATTAGTTTACAGAGTTAGTTAGAGACATGTTCCTTTAACTCCTTATTCAAACAGCACTTAGAGGCTTTCAGGTTTAGTATTCAGACTTATTTTCAGATTTTATTCAGTTTTCAGCTATTTTGGGTATCTTTCACCCATATGGATATTATGTTTTGACAGATTCTTTATTTAGTTGAACCTTATGGCCTACATGTTCATGTTTTTCGTATTATTACATTAAATATGTGGTGTACAGGTACAGATATCAGTCATGGGTTAGCTTGTGGTCCCTTAGGGTTAGAAAATAGGGCGTTACAACATATTGCTCAACCCTTCAAAACAGATTGATTTTTTTCCCATTTTCGACAACATAGTTGTTATTTTCGACTTCATTCTCGCTTGGATCCATTGTTTTCTCTGTCTTCATAGGTAACAGAGTTCGAGAAGAGTTTAATATTTGTTCTATATTCTAAAAATTAGGGCTTTTTAGTTAATGCTAAAAAAGAAGACTTTTTGTTGTATTATCTTCGAGAATGGGTTAACAATTTTGTGTTTTGATGCTAAAAAAGTAGGAAGCACGCGAGAAAATCCTAGTTTTTGTCTCAGTATTTTATTGACTGTCTTATTATTGTTGGATGGTTTTTGTTTTATTGTTGGTGGATGTTGTTGTTGTTGTCAGTTTTTGTATTTTTAGTGGTGGTGTCGGTGGTCTTGGTGTTGGTATTGATCGCATTGGTGGTGGTCTTGGTGGCATTGATGGTGGCATTGGTTATGGTGTTGGTGGTCCATCTGTTGCAACAAGTTGGATATCTGTTGGGAGATATTAAATAGGTTTCCAGACAGATTCCCCATTTGTTCCAACTGATGGGTTATCCATTGGAGTATTTTTTTTTTGTAGTGTGGCGTAGAATAATTTATTGAAATTTGACTTACCTTCTTTTTAGAAAAAATTATGCAGACATCAAATGCAATAAATTTTTTATTTTTCTATTATTTGTAGTTAAAAGATGTCTACCAAAAGAAAATAAACTGAAAGTGGATCAACTTCTGACCACCCAACAAAAATGGCTAGAGTACAGATAGATTAGGAGGAACTTCCTGAATAATCTTAGTCGGGGCAAAATAAAGCCGAGGAAAGTGATAACTCCTTCTCACCAATGGGGCATGAAATAATATTGAAATCCCAGCATGATTCTGTCATAACCATTAGTATCGACAGGTTTTGAGTTGTGATGCCGATGGATAGCCCTGAGTAAATAACTGGTGATATTGTACTTAAATATTAGTTGGGGAAATGGTTTGATGAATTAAGGAGAATTATGAAGAATGAAAACATAGACGGACTTTTTAACAAGAGTTACTTTGCATACTTTCTTGAGCTACCTGAGGACTGCACTCTCCGTTTTCCCAATGAGTATGGTATTTGTCTTCTCAAGTGCAGGGTCAAGTATGCAGGGGATGATAAAGATACGAAGGAGGGCAAAAAAAAGATGGATGAAATCTGGATCAACTACTGTAGCATGTCAGTTTGTTTTGGGTTGAAAGAGTTTGCCATAGTGACGGGCTTGGGATGCGATCGTCCAGAAGAACCTCTCATCAAGGGAACACCTCACAAAGGGTACAATAAATGCAAGGGAAAAAAGATGGGTTGTTGGGCACTATTGGACACAGTAGCTATAAAGCGGAGGATTTGATGGCAGATCTCGGGGATAAAGACATACCAAAGAACTATAGGGAGAAATTGTGCTTAGTTTGGTTTGTCTATTCCCTTTTATTGGCAAGAGACGTCAGGAAAGTCATAGAAGATGATTTTTTGGTGCTTGCTGATGATTTTGACAAATTTAACGACTATTCCTAGGGATATGACAGCTACTACTTGACTATCCAATATTTACTGACAAAGCTATCCACGGGGACGATCACATTATATGGATTTCCTTGGGCTTTCATGGTAAAATTGATAACTATTTTTACTCATCCATTAATTTATAATGAATATAGTTATTATGACTTATTTTTTCTGGCTTCCTATTTATATTTTTTAGGCTTGGGTATGTGAAGCCATTCCTCCCCTCCAAAAGCAGTTCAAGGATTACCCGGATGAGGTTTCTCATCCAAGGATCCTTAGGTGGTTGGCGGCTATAAAAGGAAGCAAAAAAAATTAAGGAGTATGAGGCTGATCTATTTAACCCTCCGAATGATGCATACGTCTTCTTTCAACTAAAATAATTTGCCTCAAATAAATATATCGAAACAGATGTTCCATCTGTTGTGACAAAGGGGTCGTCTGTTGCAAAAAATTACTTGTCAACTGCAACTGGTGCATCAAATGGGTAATATCTTGTGATAAACGATCCATATTTCGCAATAGATTAACAATCTGTTGCTCTGGTTCTCTAAACCTGACTCAACAGATTACCTATCTACTGCAAATTATGCAATAGATGTGTAATCTAATACAACATATTGTAAATATGTTGCGACATATATGTCAACTGTTGTGGCGACTAGATCATCTATTGCATAAGTTGGTTGTGTTAACATCCATGTAACCCAACTGACTGCAAATTATTATTATATGATTTAAATGTCTCTTGTCTTTTTTTAGGTTGTGCATCCCTGGGTTATGCCTACCATTGATGAGTTAGGGATGACTTTTTTTCTTACTCTGGGTCTTGTTGATACAAAAGAAGACCCAATGGTGGAGTTAATAAAGAAGGAATTGGCTGGAGCAACATCCATAAGAAGAGCAGTTAGGCAAGGTCAGCCTAATGTTGAAGCTCTTTATGACCAACCTCAAACTGCAAGATATCCGGGTTCTTCTTCTGGGGCTGTTGCTGGTGGAGTTGTTGATGATGGTGGCAACCATCCTGATGCTACTGTTGCTGTTGCCAATCGTAATTATGAGCATGTTGGTGCTCAGCAAAAAGTAAATACGTTTGAAAACACCCCTTGCACAGGTCCCTCTCACTCCTACACCGGTCCCTCCCACCTTTAAGGAAAAAATACTCCTATTTTGTATTTTTGCAAACTGTTGCTACAAAAATACAAATACATATGATTTTTAATGCCCTTATGATCGATATGTATTTTGTGTTTTTGTAAACTGTTGCTACAAAAATAAAAATATATACAAATACATATACTACAAAATGTAATTTGATAAAAGTGTTGTTATTTTTTGTAATTTAATACTTAAGTATGCTACTTGATGTATCTCACCCCTCTTCACCGTCATGTTCTCATTGCAAATACAAAGTATGCAAGGACAGAGAGGACAAACTACTTGAAAAGCTAGAGGCTATTGCTGAAGCTATTGAGGAGCTTAAATCCAGGAGGGATGTCATACCATCCAATGAAGCTCCTACAGTGGCGGTGTAACACCCCTAAATCCTGTCCCAAAGCATCACACGGTGCTTAAGGCTATAAGTAGCCCCAAGCTAACCCTTTGAGCTTGCTACTTAGCATAAAGCTTACTTAAAGATAATGAGAGCAAAATAAGGAGTCATGTCATATCATGTCTAACTGAAATCCGAATGAGTACTGTAAAGGTAATAAAATACTGCAAATCTAAACATACGGACCATCTAGTCTGACAAAGCCTCTACTTCTCAACAACTAGAGAGTCATTGAGACAAATCCCCAACTGACTTGAACTGAATTGAAAGCAATAAAACAACTACAAAAAAAAATACTGAAGTATCTGGAGATAGGTCCTTGAACCATGAGGACTCACCATAGTGGAGATGTAGATAAAGGTACTCGGGATCACTGACGTTGCTAGAACTGAGAACCTGAACCTACATTATGAGATAATGTAGCACACAAACGTATATGTGAATCAGCACTTGGGAATGTACTGAGTATATGGGGATGTATGCAGCTAAATATCAATACAATAAATCTTTATAGAAAAAACACATGGCATTGTAGTTGACTCACATAGCTTGAATAAAACTCTCATAAATCATGAATAATGAAACATGTAGTATAAATCACGTGAGCGAATACACTTTGTTCTAAATCTGTATTCTTTCTTTGATCTCAAGCTTGTAAACTAGTTGAACTCTTAAAACAACTTTTAGAATATACACTTTAGTTTTTTGAAAACAAGGAACTTCTTTGAAATTCAAGGACTTAAAACCTTAAGAACTTTAAGAATTGATACTCTAGGAAACTTGGGAGTTTCTTCTAACCGACATAAACCATGTGAGCTACATGGAGTCCAACGTCTTGCCCACGTTGGGTAGAGCTGTTATATCCTTACCATTGGAGTAGAACCTTTTCTTTTAGTGATCACTGGCTTAACCCACTTGGGGTAAATCAATCCTACGGTGGCTCGTAGTTCTGCGGCATGAGACCTCAGAATCAAGCCCAACTCGGTGCTAAGTAATACTACCATACTAGACTCAGAACTTTTAGGAAAATCCACCTTAGACAATTCAACATTATGAAATGGGAGCCAATATGCTTCCCTTTAAATTAAATCACAAGATGTGGATTCCTTTCTTTACTTAGGATCAAAATCAACTCTTTTCTTTAAACTTTGGTAGACTATCTTTAACAAGTTTTGAAACTTCAATGATATGGAGATATCAATACCATTCTTGAAATACTATAAAATATATCAAAATTCATTCTTGGACCTTAAATCATGTATACATATTTAAGAAATCTCAATTCAAAATAGAGGGTAAATCATGAATTCAACCTTAAGAGTATTCCAAACATCAATCATGGAAGGAATATGCAGTTCATAACATTAATTCTAAATTCAAATCATAAAATTTGTATAGGATCATATAATTCAGGACTTGAACAAATTCATAATCTCATATACTTTAAATATAGAAATTTAGGCATAATTCATCTTGAAACATTAAAATCTTTTAAGAAAAAATAAACTTTGGGCACAAGAACGGAAGAAATGTTCTTGTTCAAACCCCACATACCTCGAATTATGAACTTTGATGAATAAGATTGCTTGAGACTCTTTCTCGTACTTTTGGATGAGGATTCTTGAAGCCCTTGACTTGGGAACCTTGAATCCCAACTCAATTTGTGAAAGCTGTGATAGATTCTTGAGATTCTTGTAAGAGGTTCAGGGTACGTAGGTTATTTTTTAGAGAAAACTTGAGAAAAACCTAATAGAATGCTTGTAAATGACTTCAATTTGGTGTTTGTATGGTTTAAAAGGCTTGAAAAAAAGTGCAAAAGGACCTTTTTAACTCTTGAACGAAGTTGGAAAAATTAAACTGTAAAACCTGATTTTATTGGCCACCGCGACGCACCACTATCGCGGTGGCTCACTAGAAATTGACAAATGGGATTCTTGGGGTCACCGCGACATGGAGCCATTGCGTTGTCCCACTGGTTGGGACCTAGAACTTCAGCGTGACGTGCCAAAATTGCGCTAGGCTACTAGAATTTGATAATTGTCAGATAGACCTTCTCCGCGATGTGCCAAGCACTAAAATGATGTTGTCTTACGACTAGGACTTAAATTTACCATAACTTCTTGCCCGGTTATTCGATTTGGGCGGATCTTATATCATTGGAAAGCTAATTAAATTTACCATATGATAAAATGTAAAAATTAGGAAAATTCTATATGGTTTAAATGTTATACATTTAGGAAGTCATTGCTTAGCTTTCTAGAGATGAAATTAAACTTAAGGAAAAGTTTAGAGGTATTACAATATCTCCCCCTTGAGAACATTCATCCTCGAATGACACTCGTTAAGCTAAGAGTACGGAGGAAACTAGGTATGCATAGCTGAAACAACTTTCTAAACAGAATACTTCAGAGAATGGATAAACTTATATTAAGAATAGCTATGTAACTGCAACTTTGATTAGAAAGGGGCTGAATTAAGGAAGAATGATACCTTCGGCTTGATCTAACTTCTGATGACTCTGGGCTGTCTTCAACCTTGGTGTAGTATCATATGACTTCTGACGACTCTGGGATGTCTTCAACCTTTCCTAATCAAGTTCACCTACTCCATAGCCTCAAAAACTGTATCAGGTCCAGTCAAAGTATCCTCACCCACTTCAAACCAACCTTTGGGTGATCTACATCTTCTGCTATACAAAGCCTCAAATGGTTCCATCTTGATGATAGCATGGTAACTATTGTTATACGCAAATTCAATCAATGGTAAATGCTCATCCCAACTACCTTTGAAATCAAGGTCACATGCTCTCAATATATCCTCTAAATTTTGGATGTTCCTCTCATCCTAACCATCTGTCTGCGAATAAAAAGTGCAACTCAAATGAACTTAGGTACCAAGACCCTTTTGGAACTCCCTCTAAAACTGAGAAGTAAACTGATTACCCTTATCTGAGATAATAGACAAAAGAACTCCATGCAACCTGACTAACTCTCGAATATACATTCTAGCATAATCCTCAGTAGTATAAGATGTATACATAGGCAAGAAATGTACTGACTTAGTCTGCCTATCTACAACAACCCAAATAGAATCATGATGGCATTGGGAGAAAGGTAAACCAGTC
Organism: Capsicum annuum; assembly: GCF_002878395.1. Taxonomy (NCBI): domain Eukaryota; kingdom Viridiplantae; phylum Streptophyta; class Magnoliopsida; order Solanales; family Solanaceae; genus Capsicum; species Capsicum annuum. The sequence continues at coordinate 26,181,098 of NC_061113.1, read as the reverse complement.
ACGAAATCCATATTTATCTCTTCCCACTTCCAAGTGGGTATACTAAAATCTTGTATCACACTACCACGTCTCTGGTGCTCTGCTTTGAGCTGTTGCCAAGTTTCACACATAACTACGAACTCAGCTATATTCTTCTTCATACCACTCCACCAATAAATTGCCGACAAGTCACGATATATCTTGGTAGTATCGGGATGAATAGAATACCATATGCCATGCGCCTCTGCCATGATCCTCTATCTTATATCATCAACATAAAAAACATATAATATACCTTACAATCTCAACACACCATCTCACTCTAGGGAGAAAACCTCTACCTTTTGGTCCTTGACTGACTCCTTTAGTCTAACCAAACTAGGATCTGAGTCTTGCTTCTCCTTCACTTCTGAAATCAAAGAGGATTAAAAACTACTCTGCACTAAAATACTCCCCTCAGCGGAATCAAGCAACCTAACACCCAATCTAGCCAAATGATGCACATCACGAGCTAACTCTTTCTTACCGTTCTCTACCTGAGCAACACTACCCATACAAAACCTGCTAAGGGTATCTGCCACTACATTGGCCTTGACCGAGTGATACAACACACTCATATTATAATCTTTTAGAAACTCTAACCATCTCCTCTGATGAAGATTCAACTCTCTCTGATAAAACACATACTGCAAGCCTTTGTGGTCCGTAAACACATCAACATGAACATCATACAGATAGTGTCTCCAGATTTTCAAAGCAAAAACCACAGCAGCTAATTCAAGATCATGGGTTGGGTAGTTCTTTTTATGTGGCTTCAACTGTCTAGAGGCATAGGCTATAACCTTACCTCTCTGCATCAACACACAACCCAAACCAACTCTGGAGGCATCATAATATACCCCAAATCCATTTGTACCATCAGGAAAAGTCAATGCAGGGGCTGAGGTAAGTCGAGTTTTCAACTCCTAAAAACTATTCTCATACGAATCTGACTAAAGGAACTTAACTTTATTTTGGGTCAAACGGGTCATGAGGGATGCAATAGAAAAGACACCTTAAAAAAAGAGCGGTAGTAGCCAGCTAGACCTAAGAAATTCCTAATGTCTGATGGAGAGATAGGTCTAGGCTAAGTTCTTACGACTTCTGTCTTTTGGGGATCAACTTTAATGTCTTCAGCTAAAATAATATAACCCAGAAAAGCTACTGACCTTAGCCAAAATTCACACTTGCTGAATTTGGCAAACAACTGATGATCTTTAAGAGTTTGCAGGATAATTCTAAGTGATTTGCATGGTCATCATCACAGCGGGAATACACAAGAATATCATCTATGAAAACAATGACAAACATATCAAGATACTATTTGAATACTTGATTCATGAGGTCTATGAAGGCCGTTGGAGCATTGGTTAGCCCGAAAGACATGACTAAAAACTCAAAGTGACCAGAACGGGTCCGGAAGGCTGTCTTTGGGACATCACACTCCCTTACTTTAAGTTGATGATAACCGGATCTAAGGTCTATCTTCTAGAAATAACTCACATCTTGAACCTGATCAAACAGGTTATCAATTCTTGGAAAAGGATACTTATTCTTGACTGTGACCTTATTAAGCTGACGATAGTCAATGTACATACGCAAAGAACCATCTTTCTTTCACCTGAATAGAACAGGTGCACCCCAAGGTGACACACTGTTCCTTATAAAACCTTTGTATAAAAGATCTTTGAGTTGCTCTTTCAACTCCTTAAGCTCTGCAGGTGCCATACGGTAGGGAGGAATAGAAATAGGCTGAGTATCGGGAAGAAGGTCAATCCTAAAGTCTATATCTCTATCAGGAGGTACCCCTGGGAGATCTTCCAAAAAAAAATCAGGGAACTCATTAGCAATGTTAGCTGACTGAATGGTTGGAGCCTCAGACTTGGTGTCTTTAACTCTAACTAGGTGATAGATGCAACCTTTAGATATAAGCTTTCTGGATTTGACATAGGAGATGAAATGAATCTTGGGAGATATTGAACTCCCAGACCACTCAAAAACTAGTTATCAGGAAACTGAAACTTAACTACACGGGTACGACAATCTATAGATGCATAACAAGAGTGAAGCCAATCCATACCCAAAATAATGTCAAAATCCACCATGTCCAACTCTATTAAATCAGTAAATATGACTCTATAAAGAACAATAATAGGACAATTTTTATACACTTGTTTAGCAACAACTGACTCCCCTACTATAGTAGAAACTAGGAAAGGCTCAAGAATCTTTTTGGGACTCATTTCAAAACTCACAGCTACAAGTGGGGTCACATAAGAGAAACTTGACCTGGGGTACAACAACACGTAAACATCAAAGTGAAATACGCGGAGCATGCCAATAACAACGTCGGGAGAATCCTCCTACTCCTGATGGGATGGTAAGGCATAGAACCTTTTCTGGCGCTGACAGCCAGCAGTACTAGAAGAAGCACCCTAAGGAGGAGTTAGCCAGGCTAAAGGGGCTGGGGAACTATTAGCCTGAGTCTAAAGTCGCACATCTCTGTTCCCCTGCCTGGCATGCGGACACTCTCTAAGTCTATGGCATAACTTTCCACAACTAAAACAACCCCTCTATTTGGCCAAACACTCATTGAGATGGGTCTTACCACACTTAGCACAGGGAGGATAATTAGGCCTGTTACTTACACTGTTCTGGGACTTGGACATAGAAGGCCTATTTCCTTACTCCTGCCTATTTTTAGGCGTGGGAGCACTAGTTGATGAAGGTGCTGGCATAGATGAATGGCTCTGAAACTGTGGACAGTTCCCTCTATGGGACCTAGCCTGACCATACTCATGCTACTCGGATCTAGCCCTCCTGTTTCCCTTTACTATCTCTTTTCCTTATCTTGTCTTCTTTTATTTGTTGGGCATGAATCATCAGCCTTGCAAGATCTATGTCCCTGTTGAGCATATCAGTCCTATACTCTTTCTACACCAGTCCATATACTCCAGTCACAAACTTACTCATACTAGCTTGGGTGTCAAAAATCAAATCAGGAGCATATTTGGCTAAATGGTTGAACTTAAGGCAATACTCCTTAACAGTCATGGAGCCTTACCTCAGGTTCATGAATTCTTGTATCTTTGATTCCCTCATCTCAAGCAGGAAGAACTTGCCCAATAATACATCTTGGAACACCTGCCAAGTAGTAGGGGTTGTATCTTTCCCTCTATTCTTCTTCCATGCAACAACCCAGTCATAAGCAATCTCCTTCAACCTATAAGCAACAGTTTTTTTCTCCGAGACATGCATCACTTGGGTCATCTTCCTTACCTTCTTGAGATACAACTGTAGGTCCTCACCTGGCTTCGACCCATAGAACTCTGGCGGGTTCATCCTCATAAAATAATGGATCCTAGAAACGGCTAAATCATCTCTTTGCTGAGGTAGAACTATGGCATGGTTATTGGCCTAAACATTAGCAGTAACTGCTTGGTCTAATACCTGAAAGGTTGCCCAAAACTCGACATGAGAACAAGTCTCATTCAAGGAATCAGCAGACTAGGGTTGCTCGATATTGTTTTTGTGGACATTCGCTTTTTGGGGAGGCATTTTATACAATAACAGAGCACGAGTCAATAGTTGAGAGAGACAACTGTAAGCACGATAGATTCTGAAAGAAAGCGTTGACTTTTTCCTAAAATATCTTGTAGCCTACTGCTCATAGATATGACGCGTTATACATCGATGATCAAGACTCTACTTAACGTGGCTTGTTAAACTCCCTAGGACTCCTTAAACCTTAGGCTCGGATACCAAGTTTGTAATACCTCAAAATCCTATCCGAGAGCATCACACAATGCTTAAGGATACAAGTAGCCCCAAGCTAACCCTTTGATCCTGCTACTTAGCATAAATCTTACATAAAGATAATGAGAGAAAAATAAGGAGTCATGTCATATCATGTCTAACTGAAATCTAAATGAGTACTGTAAAGGTAACAAAATACTGCAAATCTAAACATACTGACCATCTAGTCTGACAAAGCCTCTACTACTCAACAACTAGATAGTCATTGGGACAGATCCCCAACTGACTCGAACTGAATAAAAAATAGTAGAGAAACTACAAAAAAAATACTAAAGTGTCTAGAGATAGTTCCTCAAACCATGAGGACTCACCACGGTGGATATGTAGATAAAGGTACTCGAGATCACTGATGCTGCTGGGACTGAGCACCTGAACCTACATTATGAGATAATGTAGCACACAGACGTATATGTGAATCAGCACTTGGGAATGTACTGAGTATATGGGGGTGTATGCGGCTAAATATCAATATAATAAATCTTTATAGAAAACATACATGGCATTGTACATGACTCACATAGATTGAATAAAACTCTCATAAATCATGAATAATGAAACATGTAGTATAAATCACATGAGCCAATACACTTTGTTCTAAATCTGTATTCTTTCTTTGATCGCAAGCTTGTAAACTAGTCGAACTCTTAAAACAATAATTTTTAGAATATACACTTTAGTCTTTTGAAAATAAGGAACTTCTTTGAAACTCAAGGACTTAAAGCCTTAAGAACTTTAAGACTTGAGACTCTAGGAAACTTGGGAGTTTCTTCTAATCGACATAAACCATGTGAGCTACATGGAGTCCAATGTCTTTCCCACGTTGGGGAGAGCTGTTATACCCTTTCCATCGGAGTAGAACCTTTTCTTTTAGTGATCACTAGCTTAACCCACTTGGGATAAATCAAATCATATGGTGGCTCGTAGTTCTGGGGCATGAGACCTTGAAATCAAAACCAACTCGGTGCTAAGTAATACTCCCATACTAGACTCAGAACTTTTAGGAAAATCCACCTTATGCAATTCAACATTATGGAATGGGAGCCAATATGCTTCCCTTTAACTTAAATCACAAGATGTGGATTCCTTTCTTGACTTAAGATCAAAATCAACTCTTTTCTTTAAACTTTGGTAGACTATCTTTAACAAGCTTTGAAATTTCAATGATATGGAGATATCAATACCATTCTTGATATACTATAGAATATATCAAAATTCATTCTTGGACCTTAAATCATGTATACATATTCAGGAAATCTCAATTCAAAATAGAGGGTAAATCATGACTTCAACCTTAAGAGTATTCTAAACATCAATCATGGAAGAAATATGCAATTCATAACATTAATTCTAAAATTCAAATCACAAAATTCGTGTAGTATCATATAATTCAAGACTTGAACAAATTCATAATCTCATATACTTGAAATATAGCAATTTAGGCATAATTCATCTTGAAACATTAAAATCTTGTAAGAAAAAACAAACTATGGGCACAAGAACGAAAGAAGTGTTCTTGTTCAAACCCCACATACCTCGAATTATGAAATTTGATGAATAAGCTTGCTTGAGACTCTTTGTCGTACTTTTGGTGAGGGTTCTTGAAGCCCTTGACTTGGGAACCTTGAATCCCAACTCAATTTGTGAAAGCTACGGTGCATTCTTGAGATTCTTGGAAGAGGTTCTGGGTACTTAGGATTTTTGTCGAGAGAAAACTTAAGAAAAAAATAATAGAATGCTTGTAAATGACTTCAATTTGGTGTTTGTACAGTTTAAGAGGCTTGGAAAAATTCCAAAGTACCCTTTTTAACTCCTGAATGAAACTGGAAAAATTAGACTGGAAAACCCAATTTTATGGGCCACCCCGATGGCCACTATCGCGATGGCTCACTGAAAATTGATAAATGGGATTCTTGGGGTCACCGCAACATGGAGCCATCATGTTTTCCCACCTGAAACTTCAGCGCGACGAGCCACAATCACGCTAGGCTACTGGAATTTGATAATTGTCAAATAGACCCTCTCCGTGACGCGTCAAGCACTAAAATTATGTTGTCTTATGACTAGGACTTAAATTTTCCATAACTTCTTGCCTGGTTATAGGATTTTGGCAGATCTTACATCATTGGAAAGATAATTAAATTTCCCACACGATAAAATGTTAAAATTAGGGAAATTCTATATGGTTTAAATGTTACAAACTTAGGAAGTCATTCCTTAGCCTTCTAGAGACGAAATTAAACTGAAGGAAAATTTTAGGGGTATTACAGGCAGTTAGGAAGAAGAGAAGAAAAATTAGACAAATTCTCTCCATTCTGAAAATAGCAAAAATTACAACTCCTCTCGCTCCAAAAGTTGTTGAAGTTCAGGGGCCGCTGAAGAAGGTGGACATATTCATGGTGCTTGGCAAGGAGAAGAAGAAGGAACTGGAATAAATCATGAATGGCAAGACAAAGGTTTGAAAAGAATACACCATGAATTCTCTCGCCGCCAAAGACTTCACGAATAGGAAAAATATGCATGAGTGGTATGAGGAAAATGTAAGTTTACTTTTGCTAACCTAGCCTTCCAATCTACTCCATGAAGAAGAATCTATGTAGCAGATGTGTAATCTATTGTAACAGCTCAGTATTCTGTTGCAACATAATACATATCTGTTGCATAAGTTGTGTTAGCTAGGTAATCTATGAACTGATTCAGAGAACCCTCTGCATCAAATTCTTTCCACTGTGTTTTTATTCTTTACAATTACTAACCTATTTAAAAATTGTCTTCTTATACCATAGTATGTTGATGAAGTTCTCTGCCTCATGAGGGGCAGACAATTAGCGTACTAGGATGCTTTTGATGTTGCCGATAGGATAATGGACCTCAACTTCTACAATAATTTCAGAGATAGGTACAATGATCTCCGTAATCTATCTAATTTTGGTGGCTTGGGATTTGATAAGTTACTTTCTACGTTCCAATGGGATGAAGAAGCAATTAAATATGTTAGAGAGAAGAGGTCATATCCACACGGTAAGAGCTGGATCAAGGTAAAGAAAATCCTTGAAGTTATGAACATGAAAGTCAAATATTTTCTCATTGTTGAGATACTACTCTATGAGGGAAATATTAAGGTTTATGACTGCAACTTACCTGTCTTCAGCAAGGATAAGTTTTTAGCCCACATGCAGACACTCTTGAAGTTGTTACCTAAGTTGTTGACGTGGAGTAAGCTGATGGATCATTTATCGGCTGAAGTCTTGATGAAGGAATCTTGGGATTTTGAAGGCCTAAATAAGATCATCCAGCTCCCAAAAAATAAAATCGATGCAGCGTGCAGGCCGTACTCGCTTGCATACATCGAGTGTTTGTTGTCCGGCATAGAAATAACCGGTATGTTCGACACTGTTGTAGGAAAGATATAATGGGTCTGGGTTTATGGAGTACTAACTAATTGTTGGAGCCTATGTATAAAATTTCAAGCCACTTCACTTTACATCTAGTGGAAATAATTTTTATGTCTGGCCAAGTTGAATTTTTATAATGCAACAGATTTTATATATGTTGTAATAGATATAATACCTATTTTGATAGATTAATTATCTATTGGAATAGATTGGTCATTTGTTGCATTATGCAGATGTTTTCTAGTCTGTTTATCGCAACAGATATACAATTCGTTGCAATATATAATTTATCTGTTGCAACTGATAGGTAATCTATTGGAACAAATCAAGAAAGTAGGAAGACCGGTTATATAATTTCCAGTAGATGACTAACTAAATGATTGGAGCCCATGTATAAATAAGAATATGTACAAAGATAGAGACGAACACGATAATAATTTTTTATTTCAAGCCACCTCACTTTACATGCAGTGGCAATAACTTTTATGTCTGTGGATAGTTGAATTTTTATAATGAAATAGATAGCATTTCTGTTGTAACAGATATAGTATTTGCTGTGATGGATTGATTATCTGTTGGAATAGGTTGGTCATCTGTTGCATTAATAGATGTTTCCTAGTCTGTCTGTCGTAACAGATATCCAATCTATTGCAACTAATTGGTAGTCTTTGGAAAAAATTAAGAAAGTAGGAAGACCTGTTATATAATTTTCAGCAAATGACCTACGTGTTGCATCTCATGTTGCAACATATGTCTAAATATATTTGATAAGATATGTCGGTTGTTGTAGCAGATGTATTATCTATTGTGATATTTGAATCTAGTATTCAATTTCAATTAACATGTTCAAAACTAAGGATTAAATTATATTCATAGACAACATAAAATAAGCTGAAGCCTTCGAAAATTACATGAAATAACTCAACAAATAAATGAAATGTAAAAAAATCATTATAGGTACAAATGATCTACTCTACAATTAAATCAAAAAGTTAAACCAAGGAGGATAGGTTATTAAAATGATGGACTCAATCTATAAAGATCTACTCAATATGGACAAGTTGTTCTTCATTCGGTGCTGCAGAATTCGGCTTTGGTCATCGTGGATTCTTAATGTCGCTTGCGTACGGCTTCTGATCTTTCGCTTCTCCGTATTTCCATAAAAGAGAAACATATCTTTTGTGGAGTAATCCGACATCAAGTTTATCATTCGGTACTTGTAATCCATCACTCAAATACTCAGCGTATGCGGCAACAAAAAGACTGTAATCCCTGCATTTTAAAAAAATAGATAATCCATATCTTGCAGTTCATGCAAGCGTTGTGAAATTTGTGAAAGAAAACTAAATCATGACACTTAAACTTACAGGCTACCAATGGTTTGTTGAGCAATTCTTTCAACATATTGTACATCAAATGGATTACCCATTTTATCCCGATATGATTCAATCATTGACCAATCAATATGAACCTTTTGGACCAAAAAGCCACTCATATCAAGGTAAGTAGGCAATATTTTGGCCAGTTTTTGTATCTCAGACGATGGCCCGGAATGTCTCCTTCACGACATCGAGTCATAAAATCGGATGCATCTCTCTTTTAGAACGACGACAGCCAACACCCAATGGAATTCATCACCACAATTGATTGGGATGTATACTTCGTCGACCAAAAGCTTAGGTAAGCCAGCCGGAATGCTTAAACCTTTGATGATGTTGATTAAGCATTCCTCATTTTGGGAAACTTTTGGCTGTTGTTGACAATACCTATCGTAGGCATTATTGATGTAAACTTTGTACAAATTATTTCATGTCGTGTATCTATATTGTTCTTGTGTTTGCAACTTGGCCTTCTTTCGGAGGTGTAAAAATTGGCATCGATGTGTTGCGCATATTATCAAAAATTTTGGATTACGTGATAAAAAATTAATACACATATACAATTAAATAAAGTATTAATTAATATTAATATGTATGGCATTTAAACCTAACCATTCCAGCAAGTTTGGGACTGTGACATCAAATAGAATCAATTCTTCATTTCGGGATGTGCAACAACAAATTTGAATATATCAAAACCAAGACTCGATTTGTTTACATTATAGCATTTGTCATTTTGTTTTCTACATGATGATTTATGTGTTAATGTCACGTTATTACAACAAGAATAGTATAAATCAATATCTTTAAAAATTGATTTATGTACCTACCGGCATGATGCTTTAACAGCCCATCGGCAATCTATTCTGAATAGTCTTTGATCAATTGTGTTAGTTTTTTTGGAGCCTCTTCTGAGATGTTGAACCCTTTAAACGGGTAATTCTTCCATTCTCCCAAACTAACAGGCTCCACTTTTTCTTCTTCTTTAGAAGCAGTTGATGGATTATCAACTGTGATATTATGCTCTTCAGTAGAGGCTTCTACTGTGACATCCACCTGAAAAGCTAGAATTGTCAATTCTAATTATAGATATACAACAGATTGTCCATCTGCTGCAACAAATGAGGCTTATGTTGCAACAGATGGATCATCTGTTGGGATGAATTCGAATAGGTAAATCAGAGCAGTACGATAATTTCAAACAGATGATCCATCTATTGCAACATAAGACTTATCTATTGCAATAGATAATGCATTTGATGCAACAGGTTAGATAACAGTTGCAACAGATGTATATATATGTTCGATAATTTTCAGCAGATGTATCATCTGTTAAAACAGATATGTGCCTATTTTTTTGTTGGAACAGGTGATGTACATTCACCTTCTTCAGCTCATGTTGCTCTCCTATGGACCTTGCACACTAAACATTGGTGCAATACAAAGACAGAGGCATTAAAATTTTGCTTTTTCGATGCTTGGTGAAGCCTTGGAAGTATCTTTCCTTCTTCTCTTAGCCGCCTTTATCTCTAGTGGAGTGTATGGATAGGAAATCCTCTTTGATGGAATGACACCCCTCTTAGATGACATTTCCTTTACAGAAGCATTTAGTGCATTAATAACATTAATCACTCCATAGTGTTTTGCCTTGCAGTCTTGACATTTGCATGCAGAACATTCCCTAAATGTGGTAAAATTTGGAGAAAATCTGTACAACCAATATGATCATAATCATAATGGCTTGTTATTTCAAAATCGGTAAGAGGAGCATCATTAGTCCCAACAACAGCACCACTACCACTACGACTACCAACATTAACAACAATAAGCTCACCCTCCAAAATTATTTTTCTTGTGATGGTTGTTGCTCCAAACAATTCCATTTTTATTCTATCAACGACCTTAGAGTCCGATGAAGTTTACACAGACCGTAAAGTAAGAAAAAATGGCATTTTCAACTCTCAGTTGGTTGGAATAAGCCATGGATGGACAATCTAAAATGAATCGGTACATATATTAGAATGATGATGAAATTATTTAAAATAATCATTAATTACAACAAAAGCTTGATTAGAATTAGACTAACAGCTTCCTTGGGGGGATTGAAAAGATCAACAAATTTTGCATTTTTATCAATTTTGCCCGACAACCATCTTAGGATTCTTGGACGGAAAACTTCTTCTTGGTAGTTCACTTGTTGTCTCAAATAAGGAATGGATTCAAATGTCCAAGTCTATAACATAACGCCAATAAATTAAAAGTATTATTGAATAAAAAAAATGATGAATCATATCATGATAAAAGAAATATTTACCATGAAGGCCCATGGAAAGCCAGATAAGTTGACTGTCTTTGGCGTCAACAGAGTCAACAAATATTGGACAGTTATTTTGAAGCTTTCATAACCCCAAGGATAGCTATTAAATGCCTCAATATCCTCAGACAGATTTATTAAATCGGGGCTTATGTTGTAGTTAAAGTCTCTCGTCCAAAGAATATTATGTACAAACCAAACCAAGCACAATGATTGCTTGTTCTTCTTTGAGAGTCCTTTACCTTTCAACTCTTCTATCAAATTTTTATTTTTGAAGCTTGGACCAACAATGGACACCAGGTCCTCACAATCACTCGACTTGCGTTTGCCTTTTTAGGTGTGCGGGGTGCTTTTTTTGGGTCGGAGTAGGTATAACTTGAGAAGGAGAAGGAGGATAATATTTTAGTCCGGTAACTATGGCAAACTCCTTCCAACCAAAACAAACAGGCATGCCACAATAATTTATCCACACCTCATCCATCTTGTCTTTTTTTTCATACATAAACCTACGATTGAGAAGATCGTATACCATTTTCATCTGGAAACGAGCATTGTTGTCCTCCAGTAAATAAAAATATTTCCCAAAGCAGTTTTCCCTGAAATAAGCATCTAATTTTTGTTCTCAAAGTATTTTTATGAAGGAGTCGAAAGATTTTCCCATGGCTGACTTAACCACGAAATCACCCGTTAAATCTGTGGCACCATCGCACTGTATTCTCACAGGATAATGATCAATACTGAAGGTTTTAACCAAATTTTTGACGGAAGGGCTATTAGCATTTGGATCATCTCTTTTGAGACATTCCTCCTTCCCTTGTTCATTATCTTCTGCTCCTAATTGAGATAACACTTGAAAAGCAATCTCATAGAGTGATGGATGTAGCCGAGCTACTGCACTTGCTCCTTTACTTGGACTTGATTCGATTTCTTTTCTTTTGGGAGCCATATTATCTTAAATTAATAGAAACATAAAATAGATTATAATTGATTAATACATCATTAAAAGGGATAATAGTAAATTTAACATGCACAACGGTAAAATAATAGTTCCAATAGACCGCACATTTACTACACCAGGTATATTATCTGTTGCAATGTATAATCGACATGTTGCAACGGGTGAGTAAACTGTTGGAAACAAAAATAGATCACTAATCTGTTGCACCAGGTAGTTTATCTATTGCAACATATAACCAACCTATTGGAAGGATGAGTAATCCATTCGAAACAATAAAAACAGATCATTAATCTATTGCACCAGGTAGTTTATCTGTTGCAACATATAACCAAACTGTTGTAAGGATGAGTAAACCGTTGGAAACCATAAAAATAGATTACTAATTTGTTGCACCAGGTAGTTTGTCTATTGCAACATATAACCGACCTGTTGAAACAGATGAGTAAACCATTGGAAATAATAAAAATAGATCACTAATCTGTTGCAACAGGTAGTTTATCTATTGCAACATATAGCTGACTTTTTGCAATGAATGAGTAAACCGTTGGAAACAATAAAAACAGATCACTAATCTATTACACCAGGTAGTTTATATGTTGCAACATATAACCAACCTGTTGCAACGGATGAGTAATCCGTAGAAAATCATAAAAAAAGATCACTAATCTGTTGCACCAGGCATGTTATCTATTGCAACATATAACTGGCCTGTTGCAACAAATGAGTAAACTGTTCGAAACAATAAAAATAGATCACTGAACTATTGAAACATATCACTTATCTATTGCAAAATGAGTTATCTGTTTGATCAATATTGTTTAGATTTCTTCCAAACAAAAGAGTCATCTTTCGCAACAGATGAATGATCTGTTAGATTGTTCATCTGTTGCATCAGATTTTAATAGTTGCATCAGATATTAATCTATTGCATTAGATGTTTTCATCTATTGCATCAGATGTCTTCATCTATCACATCAGATGTTTCATCTGTTGCAATACCATTTTTACCAAGACAAACAACAAATCAACCCAGCAACACCAACATATCACACACACACACTAAGAACATCAACTATGAATAAAAATCACCAACAAATCTCAATCAATAGTACGACAACAAAAAGAAGAAATGCCAAAAATTAGGATTTTATTTAGTCCACATTTCTATACTAGAAGAGTAGTTAGCTCAAGTTCCTCTGTTTATTCATAATTTTTTATCCGTAAAAAAGAAAATGGGACGATGAAGAATTTAAAGTTGTTGTCGCTGAAGAAGTCTTCACGTTGATTGACGGTTGAAAGTCGAAAGGGAACTTGCCCGATTATGTTTTGTCGGAGGTTGAAGTCGCCGGGGATTGAAGGAGGAATTTTGCAGAACTGTTTGTTGGGAGAGAGTTGAGAGAAGCTATCGAGAGAGAGAGAGGAGAGAGACTGCTGATTTGGATTGAAGAGGGGTGTGGGTTGATTTGTATTTTTGAAAAGATTAGAAAGTTTTAAAAATATTAACCAGGCCCATAATTAACTTAATCAAGTTTTCTAATGATGTTTAACCCTTTAAGTTGGTAAATGTCACCAATCTTTCATTCAAGACTTAAAAGACACATTTCCTTCAATTTTCTCTGCTTGCTTACCATACTCAAAAAATGATTTAATTTGGACAAAAAAGATAAATTGAAACCTTATCAATCACATGCACAGAAGATGATTAAAAAAAATATTGTCCAAGAAAAAAAAAATTGAGAATAACTTAAGACCTTTTAATTTTATTTCCTTCTCTCTGTAGCACCACATCATAAAGTTATATTCTAAAATTAGTGATGAAGAATGTTGAATAACGATCTTTTACATGTAAGTGTTTGGATTCTCTTAACCAAATTCTTGCACCTATTTGTACTTGACTTCATATCGCTGAATCTTTAAATTTAGATCATAAAAAATTTGATATCTAGATCCACGCCATATTGAACATATCGAACATCCAGATTGATTGCGAGCAATTTAGATATTCACATACAAATCAAAAGTAACTCAATAAGCTCAACCTTCAATAGAGGAAGTACTTCCTACACTCAATGTGACATTGTTGATTATGACAATACTATCAATCATTTTAGAAATAAAAAATGTAAAAAGAATGTTGACAATGAATGGAAGATGACGACATAAATTAAAATCAAAATATGATATATAGTACAAGTATAAGACGTCGTATGTATGCTGAAATTCTAATTTCAAACAAATACAAATCCTAGATTCCCATATCGATTTTTATTTTGTCAAAAATACTTCTTGTTCTTAATAAGTCGTACAAATCTTAGACTCCCACTATATTTTTAGTTTTCCAAAAGAATAGAAATTTTTTATTTTTCAAAAATAGGGTGAGTATTTATTCAAGTTATTGTCATTTAAATAATAATTTTATTACATCCTATAATAGTTAAAAATCTTATTAAAATTATTTCCATACAATTAACTACTTCAAAATCAGATTTTGTGGATTAAACCCCTTCTTACATGATTATTCTTTACCTAAAGATCCTTATTACATCCCATAATAGTTAGGAATCTTTTTGTAAATTATTTTCCTACAATTAAGGACTTCAAAATCAGATTTTGTGTATTAAATCCCTCTTACGTGACTATTCTTTACTTAAAAATCCTATGACTTTTCTTTCCTTTTAAGTGTAGGTTCCTCCTTTTAATTTTCTATCAATATTTATTATTTTGTTAAAATATTTATTATTAATAGTAAAAAGATAATTTTGTCTAAAACGAAGTTTTTAATGAAGGGCAAAAAGTTCAATCACTTTTCTAAAGGTCTTCACACTTTTAATATATTATAAATTATAGATATAGATAGATTATAGATTATAGATTGTAGATATAGATTATAGATTATAGATATATGATATTATACACGTCATGTTATTGATTTCGGAGCTCAAAGAGTTATTTTAAAAAAAATAAAGGTTTAAGTCATCGTAAGGCTCTTAAAGTTGTTTGTGAAAATTCAGTTAGACAGCTCAACTCGGTCTTGTACCCATTGAACACCTTTACTACTGATTTTGTACCCATTAAACACCTTTACTACTTTAAATTTGAACCGTTTAAAGTGTGTCTAATACAATTGCAGTGATGTGACAAAATGACAAATTAAATGATGTCATTTGATATATGAATCCAAAAAACTATTAAAAAACTAATAACTGAAAAAAAAAAAAATCTATTTTAGATTCACTATTTTATTATAATATATGTGTGTGTAAAAAAAAAAACCTCACCTACCACCATTCCCCTCATCCACCTACCCTTCCTCCCCTTTAATCTAATGCCTGCCGGCATTGTAGTTCCCCTCACTTTCACTTTCTTTCTCACATATCAATTCATATTTATAATTGTTTTTTTCTTTTTTTCTTTTTTTGTTGTGTTGTAGATTTTTTGGAATTTGAATTCTTTAATAATTTCAATGAAAGTAATTTCAGATTCATATTAAGTTTGCCGAAAAAAATGGAGTTTCGTCGAAAGTTTTTTTGATTCAATTTGATCTTTATTTTTCTGATGAGATTCTATTGTACATTTTTATTGTTAAGTCTTTGTCAGTCAATTTTTTCAGTTTGCGACTTTTTTGGCGAAGATAACGACAACAACGATGTTGATAGAGACTGAATAATGGTGTGAAGAAAGAATGAAGGAGAGTATTGAAAAAGGGACTGACGGAGGGATTTGTCCATTGAGGAAATGTCTGCAATAAGGTGGGAGAAGTTTGGGAAAACACTGCAACAAATCTTTTTAATTATATATACATATTTAAATTTTGAGGTTTTTAATGTTGACATGTCATATTTTAATTGATTTGGAAATAACTTTTTTGGTTTCACGCCCGTCTTAGACATGTATTACACTTATAATGTCATGTCAGCAAAAAATGTTCAATAGGTACATGTTTTGAATACTTGAAGTGCTCAATAGGTACAAAAGTTAGTTGAGGGGTCCAAGTGAAATCTTGAAACAAGTTTAAGGATCTATAAATGACTTAAGCCAAAAATAAATATCAAACGAGACACTTGATTTCCAAAAAAAAAAAAACAAAAGGAACAGGACGCTGGATTGAAAGCTCACCGACATATCCTTTTTCTAAACAATATAGCTCACATTTCTTTTTTACAATTCGATCAATTTTATTAGAAAAATGCTTTTTTTTGCTTTTTGTGTTATGAAATATAATGTAAGAACAAGAAGAATAGAGAGAGAAGAGAGAGTTATTATTATTTCTCTTGAGAAGTTTCTCTTGATCAGTTTATTACAATGAAGGAAAACTCTTTTATTTACAGGGGAAAACAAACCTTGGGGTTTCTAACTTTTTCATAAATAAACATACACTATATATGGTAAAGTAGACATTCACTATATATGGTAATATATTTATAACACTCCCTCTTGAATGTCTAATTGATAGATAATGTGCCTCGTTAAAACTTTACTAGAAAAAACCTAGTGGAAAAAAATTTAATGAAGGAAAAGAGTACACATCTCTAACAATACGCATATAGGCTGCCTTATTAAAAACCTTACAAGAAAAATTCAGTGGGACAAAACCTTGTAAGGGAAAAAGAGTGCATCGCGTATTAACTCCCCCTAATGAGAACATCCTTGAAATTTTACATCCCGATCTTGTGCACTATCTTCTTGTAAGTTGCAATTGAAGGAGATTTGGTGAATAAATCAACCACATTGTCACTTGAATGAATCTATTGCACATTAATATCACATTCTTTTGGAGCTTATGTATGTAGAAAAGCTTTTATGAAGTGTGCTTTGTTCTATCTCCTTTTATAAATCTTCCCTTAAGTTGTTCTATACATATTGCATTATCTTCATTTAAAATTGTGGGTACATTGTCACATTTCACACCATATTTTTTTAAATAGGATGTATCATGGATCTCAACCATACACATTCTCGGCTTGCTTCATGAATAGCTATTATCTCAGCATGGTTCGATGAAGTGGCTAGATAGACTGCTTTGTATATCTCCAACATATAGCAATATCCTCACATGTGAACACATTGCATGTTTGAGATCAAAATTTATGCGGGTTAAATAAATACCCAACATTAGCATAATCAATAAGACCGGGACTACAATCTTTAGAATAAAATAAGTGCATGTCTTTTATCCCATTTCGATGTCTCCTAGTAGGTAGAGAAATATATCTTGCTAAAAAATTAACGAAAAAGACTATATCAGGCCTTATTGTATTTGCAAGATACATTAGTGTTGTGCATCAATGGCACTAAGATATGATACTTCATATTTCTCATTTCAGCAAATAATCAATTTCTTTTGAAATCTCTCCAAGAGTTTCAATGATTTTCAAGCTATAAGCTTATATAATATAAGGATTATAAATAAGTTTCACATAAACTTTTAAATGCTTCAAACATTTTGAATCCTTACAACGTTTCCATATAAATTTTGTTAAGTGACAATATTCAGCATTTTACGTGTGACGTCTTCAAGTGTTTGGATTGAAAATCAAATAAGTTCTATGCTTATCAAGATGCATTCTTTCATGTCACTTGATAAATGTTTTCTACGTCAGCATGCTTCAATAAACGTAGAATTCAGATCCCCATAATCTTTCATAATATTGCGCCAATATTGTATCAACGATATTAATGATATATCATTTCGTATCGGTTCACAATGTGATATAACATTTTGAGATCTCATCACTTCATTATTTTCAGGTACCTAAATCTCTCATAAGGTTTTATGAAGTGTTATATCGTGGACTGTTCAAGAGCACATTGTCTTCTTATTATGATTATTTGCTCCTTATTTTTTTCAAGGATTATTTCATTTGAAACCGATTGGTCAACCACACTTTACGTATGTGTAGACTTTGTCCTTTAAGGACATAAAATAGGAGCACTTGCAGCTTAAATATGCGATTAAATTTGAGACAGCAAATACTTTCAGTATTTGACTTGAATTATCTTTTGAATGAAGATCTTATGACAATTCCTAACATATTTCGTAGTTTCTTATAATCTCCCCCTTATGTTAGGAAAACTAACATAAATTCTTCATTTTCTTTGAGGAATCCATCTTTGTGCATCATGGTATATTCATTAATCGTATACTGAACATCAAAACTATTAGATGGACAACGTGTGCTTCCTGACTCAGAACCAACTTTAAGGGAAAATAATCATAATTTATTGGTTTGATGCATACAAGTACTTTGTATATAATATTTCAAACCAACACATCAACCTTTTGTTCTTATTAGCAATGGTTCATCTATTTATAGAAGGCATTTAACACCAACTTAACTAGCATTATCAAGATGAATTGTCTTGATTACACAATCTGAAAATTATGTTCTTAACTCAATTTTATTAAGCAAGCAACTTTATGAATGTCAAATTGCATATTGACAATAAACTCATATGTGATCATCTTATATCGATGCATCTTAATAGATCACATGACAGGTCCATATTCACCTTTTATACTTGTCAGATTTTATGGGATTCAATCCCAACATTAGTTGGTCCAACCAACTTATCATGAGAACAAACAACATTAAAAATACTGAAGAATTTTCTAATTCTTCAATATATGTTCAATGCTCAGTATGCACATCTTTGGGATGTTACAATCGTTTATGTCAATTTATGAACTTTTATACTAGTAAATTCCAAGTTTACCATGACATGTACTTTTTTCTTTAGTAAATTTCAGATTTACTATTACATGAATAAATTTCAGATTTACTACTTCAGAAGTAGGTTTCAAAATAATTTTTCTCAGTTATTTAGCTTCTTTTGGAGGTGAATTATGATACCATCACAATCAAGTGCATGTTTGCATTAATAAGTTTTTCATTTCCCAAGAATGGAATATAATCGTGTCTTAAGCCTATCAAAATTTGATAGCTTATAACCTCTTTCATGATATTGCTACTTCAAGAGTAAATCAAGGCATAATTATAATGTAGAGAATTTTTCTCTAACATATCTTATATTCATAATATGCGTGTGAAAATATTATCACTTTTGATGATTATTATAATATTGTCACCCCACGCTTATATCTGTGCATTTAATCACTTGTCTTCTTTCAGAACTATTATGCACTACTACCACATTCCTTTCAAGAATGGAGCAAGTTATCAACTTTTAGATTCATCATATATTGCTACCATATTCCATTAGAATAGAGCATATCAATGGGACATGTTTTATGACTTTTCACCAAACATTCATTATTTTGCTCTAGCCATCATAATATCATCAATATGGTATATTGAGATTCAAACTCAATATCTTATCCATATAAGGTTATAACTCGATGGGACTTGAACCCAACATCTTATCATCATGGTACATTAGAACTTTTAACCCAATGTCTTACCCTCTTAATGAGATGAGACTTAAATTCATCATCATATCTTTTAACAATATTATTCTTCATGAACAAATTTAAAGCATAAGTGATTCCAAACTAATTATTTTTCCTCAAATCCAACAATAATTATATCATTAGTAGCAAAAGACATATAACATAAGAAATTACCAATCTTGAAATTACCTTTAATTTATAATTTCACCTTGTTTGACAGAGTTTCGTGCTGATAGAGAGAGAAGAGAGAGTTATTATTATTTTTCTTGAGAAGCTTCTCTTGATCAGTTTATTACTTTATTACAATGAAGGAAAATCCCTTTACTTATAAGGAAAAACTAACCTTGGGGTTTACAACTTTTTCATAAATAAACATACACTATATATGATAAAGTGGAGATTCACCACATATGGTAAAGTAGACATTCACAATATATGGTAATACATTTATAACATTTTGAATGTTATTGTGTTTATTTACTAAGTCGTTCATTGAACGAGGGATGAAATCTTTATGCTGGTTCAATGGACCACTTAGTCCTTTGATTAACCCTCTTTCTCAAAAAGCTCTGTCTTTATTCGGTTAGGTTGTTCAAGGATTATGGTTTGTATGAAAAAATGATATTATTCCTTTAGGAATTGGAGTGAGATTAGTTGAAGGTGTATAGGTATGGGATGGAGAATTGGAGTATCTTAAGGTTGCTGGTAGTATGTATGTTGTCATGCTAATTTCATCCATCGCTAGTGATCAATAATACAATTTCGCTATATATGTGAGTTCTTTGTTGGATTATAATTACTTTGTATATTTTTTTGAAAAATTATGCTACATATAAAACATGAGCCCATAATTATTATCATACATGGTCAATTTCATGACCTTTAACTTTGTCAATGCACAAGTAAGCCCTTTAACTATACAAAAGTGGAACAAAAAAAGTATTCCAATCTTGTAACTCATATGTGTGAAACTCAATTGCTCCTACGTAGATTCGTAATCCACCCAGATGTTGTCACGTAATTAAAAAAACACTCATAGATTTTAGACATTAAAAAAAAGAAAATAATTAATATACCACCTAATCACCAATACACGTACCTTTAAGATTTTTTCTTAACAAATAAATAAATAAATAATTCATTAAAATGATATTGAAGTCTGATAACAGTGAAAAGGTTCATTTACAAAAGGATTGAAGTTCCATGAAAATCCTACAAAATGTCCATCTCTTATCTTTTTTAATTAAAGAAAAATTGTTGAAATTGTTTATTCAAGCTTCATAAATTTGGATGTTTATCAGATCTTCATCCTCAATTTAGAAAGTTATGTGTTGTTCTTTTTATTTGAGTGTTGTTTTTTAATAACTCTATTTAAAAATTAGATTTTTTTTCTATTCATCAGTTAATATTTCTTCTTTTCACAGATTTAATTATATGGACCGTATTATTTCTCTTTTTTATCATGAAGGTCGCTTTTACAAAGATAGATATATGTCAAAAAATTTCAACATGTTGTTTGAAATAGATAAGGACCACTTTTCTTTGACTGGACTGAAATCTTATGCAAAAAACATTGGGTATGATTAAGTTGAAGCTTTTTATGTTGAAGACTCTGCGACCTATAAATTTATCAAGTTGGAAAGTGACATTCAATTATATAATTGTGTTAAAGAATCAAGGAGTGGTTCAATTTTTAAGTTATTCTTAAAACATGTGATTGTTGAAGGAAGGGGGTCCACTGCTGGCACTATTTGGGGATCATTTGCTCGTAAAAAGAATAAAGAAGAATTGAGGAATTGCTCTAGGGATTCACATCTAGAAAAGTTTATAAATGAGTCAGTTGGATCTGAACAAGTATCTCAGAAAGAAAATAATGACATTAATAAGTTTAAAGAGGAAAACTTGGATTGCATTTCGGATGAACATTGCTACCAAACTCCCCAAGAACACAACAACACAAACACCAAAATCAGTCCACTAGTTCAAGAACTATAGACCCTTTTGATGACCTCTCTCGGATTCGCAAGAAGAACAAGAAGGGAAGTGATATCAAGAGTAAAACACACTAAAACAGCAACAACACTTATTGAACAAGATGCAATAACAACAACACACGGTTACAAGATAAGAACACAAACGGATTACACTAGATATAGACAAACGATTACAAGAAAGTAAAGATAGATAGATAGATAGATAGATAGATAGATAGACAGACAAACAGACAGAAAGATAGATAGATGGTATAATATTAACAACCCAAAAGCTTATTCCACTTTTGGACCTTTAATATCACACACAACCTAAGCCTGTCTCTTACGTGACCTCAAGGGAACCAAAATTCTCAAGTAATCTCCGTTTCTAAGCAAATGATCAACACAAGGACTCCACCTTGCTAAAGACTCTCAAAGAGGCTACAAAATATATTCTCCAAAAATGACCTAATGAGGTTCTATTTATACCTAGGTTAACTTATTAAAAATGACTAAAAAACCCTTGCAAAGAGCGTATGAACAGTGAACGCGGATGAACAGTGAACAGTTTTGGAGCTTGTGGGACTTGTTCTCTACTTGTGGGACTTGTTCTCTACACTTCAAAGCTTGTTCCTTGGATGGGCAATCCCCGAACTTGAGTTTTAACGCATTGAACCCCGATCATAATTGTACCCGTATCATTCTCCCCTTCTTAGAAAGGATTCATCCTCGAATCCGAACCTTGCAAAGAATAGGAAGGACAAGCAAACAAAAGTTCCTCAAGGTATGAGGGTTAGGATTAGTGTAATCAATCATATTATCTTGCCAAGGTGGCTCAAACTTCACATATACCCAAACATCCTCTTACCTGAATACCCTACTAAGGGAGAATCAACTAGTTTATCCATATAAGTGTGACAAAAAATAAGGAACAAGCGTCGCTTATCAAGTGGAAAACATAGACTCTTCTTGGAACAACAATTAGACTTGAAAGCCGAGAGAGGAAAGTCATACATTCCATGCACATTCAAGTCATTCCAAAAGATATCCTCATCACCACACTTCAAATGATCACCGGGATCAAATGGGTAGAATGTCTATGGGCACGGATTGGGAATACACTTTCTTACCCCAATACTACTACAATAATGATCAAATGTCCCCTCTATACTATTATGTTTAATAACAAAAACAACTAGAGGGTCATCCTTAGTCATTCAGCCAACATGTTCAACATCATCATTTTCACACACAAGTTGGTTTTCATGACTTCCATAAGACAATGTACTACCACTTTCCACAATTGCTTCAACACTAGGTGAATCAACTAGTGTATCCACAATCTCAAGTTGTACATTATCATCACAAAATGAAGGCACATTCAGCTCACTTAAAGACAAACTATCATTCACACTTAGTTGGCTATTATCCTTATTCACTAGAGTGCAAAAGTTAGTTTGATTACTTTGTAGCTCATGTGGAGCATGGCCACTCTCGGGAATTTGATTAGGAAGACTTAGATGCTCCATCAATTTATCCAACTTCTTGCACAGAGAGCATTCCGTCCCTTCTAATCTTCCTTCCATTATGTCCATTATTCGCCTATCTATGGCATCAAGCCTTGCCATGATGGATTTAACCCAACTATGCATTTCAACTTCATTCACCATTGTACCCATCAAGAGCTACTAAGCAAACAACACGAAAATAACAAACACATTAAAGATTAGCAAAAATCAGTCCACAATTCATCACAAAATAGTCCACAATGCGTCTCAAAATAGTCCACAAGCCCTCACTTTCACACTTTGGATTTTTCACTCTATTGGCCTTACAAGTGTTGATAACTCGCTTATACTCCAATGAAGTTACTTGGTCCCAATTGTGGCTCAAGGTCGGAGTAGATTCTTGTTTAAAATGACTCAAATAAGTAATGTACGAACTTGAACCAAAAAAAAATACTACAACTCAAAAACGAGAAAAGCGTACGACAAAAATAACACGAAGAACGTACACAAAACTAACTTACAAGCTAGTAGGGTATTACTAGGTTGTCAATTAGTGTCGAGCAAATAAATGAAACTAGGAAACAATAAAATAAAACTAAGAAATCTAAAATTTGAACTCAAAAATGTTGTGTTAACAGTACTTTAGTGATGTGGCAGTCCACTATTGGCCTCGAGTTTTATCAAAATTTTATTTCCCAATTTCAAGTCTTGATCAATATACAATTTGGAATTGGTGGATTTGGTTAATGGAGGGAAAAGTGGTCTTTGAGCCTTTTTGTTCAAATTTCAAAAGCAAAACTTGACTTCTTTGAACTCTCTCCTTGAAACAAGGTCCTTAAATCAAGGAAAAGTAGATGAAAAGTCTTTGAAGTGATAGGGACAAGTCTTTCACTAACAGCTACTACAAGTTTGTCTTTCACCTTTTTAGATCTAGTTTGCACTTTAAGGATTAACAAGGTGATGAAAGGGTGAAGAACCTTGAGAACACAATAAGTCCAAGAACAACAACAATTTCAGTTTCCAAGTCCACTACAACTAGACCATCAAATCGGCCAAGGTTTAGGTAATAACAACATCCAACTCGGCCACACCTTGTTCACATCAACAACTTTAACAAGTTCAAGTTCAATCTTAGATTTGAACACTTTTTAGTGTTGATGAGAAAGAAACCAACACTAGAAACACTCTAAACAAACAAAAGACTACAAGTTCTAGACACAAAACAAACAAATCTTGGCCAAGATAACAAAACACAATTTTCGGTCAAGAACACAAAATGGACAGATTTGCACTTTTCTGGAAATTTTTTTAGTTTTTAGCTTCTTCTTTTTTTTGAATTTTCGTCCAAGAGAACCTAAGATTGGTAGTGTAGGAACACAACCAGCCTTGCTCTGATACCAAATGCTACCAAACTCCCTAAGAACACAACAACACAAACACCAAAATCAGTCCACTAGTTCAAGAACTATGGACCATTTTGATAACCTCTCTTGAATTTGCAAGAAGAACAAGAAGGGAAGTGATATCAAGAGTAAAACACACTAAAAAAGCAGATGCAATAACAACACATGGTTACAAGACAAGAACACATACGGATTACACTAGATATAGACAAACGATTACAAGAATGTAAAGATAGATAGATAGACAAAGGGATGGTATAATATTAACAACCCAAAAGCTTATTCCACTTTTGGACCTTTAATATCACACACAACCTAAACCTATCTCTTACGTGACCTCAAGGAAACCTAAATTCCCAAGTAATCTCCGCTTCTAAGGAAATGATTAACACAAGGATTCCACCTTGTCCAAGGATTCCACCTTGCTAAAGACTCTCAAAGAGGCTACAAAATATATTCCCCAAAAATCTTCCAAAAATAACCTAACGAGGTTCTATTTATACCTAGGTAACTTATTATAAATGACTAAAAAAACCCTTGCAAAGGGCGTATAAATAGTGAACACGGATGAACAGTGAACAGTTTTGGAGCTGGTGGGACTTATTCTCTACACTTCAAAGCTTGTTCCTTGGATGGGAAACCCCCAAGCTTGAGTCTTGACGCATTGAACCCCGATCATGATCGTACCCGTATCAAACATGATAGTGAAATTGATGAAGAATTAAGAAGTTTTAGGAAAAATCTAAGACAACAAAAGAGAAGTGAAGTTGCAACGCCAAAAAAGAGAGATAAAAAAATCTTTCAAATTTCAAGAGGTTGAGATTGGAGAAACTGGCATAGATAAATGGTTTGAAGATATTTTCAAGAACAGAACAACTAGATATAGTGGTAGATTGGGTGGTGATGAAGAGTTTATTGGTTCATCAGATGAATCAAGTGAAGATAGTGATGAAGAGCTAGATTTTTTAGCATAACCAAGCGTTGATTTACCTTCATTAAGAAAAAGCAAAAAATTGAGATATGATAATTCTTCTGTTATTTGTTTTTTTGAATTGGGTATGATATTTGATAATGAAAAGAAGTTTAGAAAGTCTATAGCTGATTATGTTGTCCAAGGAAAGGTTCAATTAAAGATAAAACTCAATGAACCTGAAAGAATAAAGGTAAGATGTGTACGAAAGTGCGATTGATAAATTTTTGCTTGTTCGGATAAAAAAGCAGATTTAAAAAAAAAACTATCCTGTTCATAAATGTATTATGAAAAAACAAGAATAAGTTATTCTTATCTAAATATGTGAAAAAAGAAGATGAGGGACAAAATAATATCTCATCTTGACATTAGAGTTTATAAGCTTCAAGAGATACTAAAAACAAAATGAGGATTACATGTGGGGAGATCAATATATTACAGAGCAAAACTTAATATTATTAGCAAGTTTAGGGGGTTGGGTGACTGAAAGCTTGAGTTTTCAAAGCTATTAGACTATGCAAATATGATTAAGAGTACAAATCCAGGGACTTTTTATTGGGTAAAAACTGATAACGAATCTGTCTCTGGCAAACACTTGTTCAAATACTTCTATGTTTGTTTTGTTCCATTAAGGAATCAATGGCTAGAAGGTTGTAGAAAGATCATAGGGTTGGATGAATGTTTTCTAAAGGATGATTGTTGAGGAGAATTATTAGTAGCAATTGGAAAACTGAAAACCAACAAATGTACAATAGCTTGGGAAGTGGTTGATCAAGAAACTAAACACTCTTGGAGTTGGTTCTTAAGTTATCTCATTCAAGATTTGCATCTTGATGATGGAGATGGAATAACAATTATTTCTTACATGTAAAAGGTATGACGTTATTAATCTTGCTCTATTAATCTTATTTTTTAAAACTCTTAATCATATTTGCATATGTTATTTTTGGCAGTTTTAAGTTGGTTTTGTAAGTTTTTGAGTTGTTTCAATCCCTTTTAAGTTGTTGTCAGTTTTTATGTTGTTTCTGTCAGTTTTTATACTGTTTTTAAGTTGTCAAATTTTTATGTTGTTTCTAGAAGTTTTTAAGTTGTTTCTATCAGTTTTTAAGTTGTTGTTTTTTTAGCTTTTATGCTTTTTTATCTATTTTATGCCCTTTTTTATTTGTAAGTTGTTCTTTAAGTTGTTGGTATTCATATTTTATTATTTTTGTTTTTTAGGGTCTAGAATCAGCTGTTAAATAAATACCTCCTAAATTTGAAGGGGGAATATATGCAAGACACATTTAGGCAAATTGAAAAAAGGTCTAGAAAGGTAAAGAAAGGAGAAAAGCATTTTGGAGGTATGCTAAAGCTAATTTTGAGGTAAAATTGAGAGAAGACTTAATATTTGGACACACCTGGTAATAATAAAATATGTGAGTTATTGCTTATATTGGTGTAGGGCTTTTTTTATTGAAAGAATCAAGTGTGATTGATGGAAAATAATATGTGCAAAAGATTTAATTCTTGAATTGTTGGTCCTATACACAAGTCTGTAATTGGTATGCTTGAAGATACTAAGCAAAAGTAATGGATAGGCATGAAGATGTGATCAAGTTTGTAGATACTTAAATCAGTGATAGTTTACCCATGACAAGGCTAATTTTGAAAGACAACAAATAGATCGGTAGAAAACTAAAGGTGAATTAAAATCATGGCACTGGATTTGAGATTCAAGAAAGAAAGTTTAGGCACATAACTGATATGGTTAAGAAAACATCTACCTGTAGGTTCTGTCATTTGAGGAATATACCTTGCTGACATGTAATATGTGCCTCGTATCACATGGGACATGAATTAGAAAATTATACGGAGCATTGATATAGAAAAAATACATTCCTATAGGATTATAAGTACTTCATACAACCTATCTCTAGCATGATAATATGGCCTGAAAGGAACAATCCATCATTAGAGCCACCTGAAGTTAAACCAAAACCTGAAAGACCTCCCAGATGGAGAAGAAAAGTTAAAGATGAATCACGAAAAAAAAAATAGGGGAAAGCATCAGAAAATAAAGTAAAAATGACATTGTTCAAATGTTATCAAGTTGGGCACAACAGAAGAGGCTGTAAATCAGTAGTAAGTATTTTGGTGTTTTTTTATCAAATTAATCATTCTTACACTTCTAACTCTTTCTTAATGTATAGCTCCCTCAATAACTCTTTCAATAGGTTTCTTAACAACCTTATCAGTAGCCTTCACAACCAAGGCCAATGAGTTAGCCTAGTACTCAACATTCTTCATCTCTATGTCTTGAAACATCAAAAGTCAAAGAAAATAGAAAGCAGGAAGCAAGTTCTTCAACTACAAGGGAAACATCTTCTTAGTTAGAAGAAAAAGAACAAAAGATATGAGATTTGGTGTTTTCACAGACATACAATCAGGAAGACAAGTAATTAATGTATGTAATTCATAACTTAGATTTCTTGCATCTTTATTTATGTATCGTGTGTAATGTTTTTTGAATAGTTTGGCCTAAAAGATCGAGCGAAAGATTTATTTCAAGTGGGACGACACTAAATGATGCATCACTAAGAAATATTGATTAGAGATTCAAGCCACTTTGTTTAAAATGGAAACAAAAAATGTTATGACTGAAAATCAACTTCAAAAAATGCAACAACATAAAAAGTTACAGACCAAATCCAAGTGAGTTCCATAGAATTTCAATAGTACTAGGGTCATGGTGTTAGAATGGACAGTTTCCTTTTATTTTTTATGTATATTTTGTGGATGATAAATTCAAGTCTAATAGTGCTAATGGCATTTAGACTTGTCAAACTATTCAACTGTTAATTATTTTAATGTATATTTATTTGCCTTTAGACAAGTTTTTTGGTATTGGCTATCCTTTTGATTATATAAAGTGGTGATTTTTTATATTCAGTCTGTTCTATTCTTGAAGATGATTTTTGGCTATTTAAGTGGTGATTTCAAAATATATTTCTTGTATCGCTAAATTTTGTAAAGGTGCAGATAATTATAAAATAAGACTAGTGTCAAATTATTAGTGATTTCGTTTCTCAAGTAGCTACTGCTCATAAAATCTCAATTTTGAAAATAAGGATCTCTGAAGATTAATTGTATCAGAGGGTGAAATCAGAAGCCTATTGACAAAGTTTGATGGTTCATTGCCCCAAGAATCAGTCGTAGGGGCCTGGAGAAATTTGGTTGGATCTTTGTCAATGGATGTTTTAATCTCGCTTAGACTCCTTCCAAGGTTGGTCCATGGTCTCAAGTCAGGATTACTTGGTGCACAAAAAGCTACAACATTAGTAGTGTGTATAATTTGTGCCTTAACTGAGATGAAGAGACTTGTGGGTGAAGCTGGATGCATTCTTCTCCCTATTAAGATGCTGGAGGCTAAAGCACATAGGGCGAGGGAGGCTTCTGGTCAAGAAATTGATAGCCTAATGCCCCTTGCGTATAATTGTAGGGAAGTTAAGAGAGACGATAAAAGCATGCCAAATTTGGTTCAACTGCTTGATCCAGCTCTTCAGAACACTGCTACTTATGCCAGGAAGAACATACAATGTCAGGATGTTGTTTTGGTACTAATTTTAGGTACTAAAAGTTGACTACAATGTCGTAGTATTCTTGGAATTTATGAGAGAAGGAGAGATTATTTTTTTTGTGGGAGTGGGAGAGCTTGTTTTTGGTCTTGCTCACATTTTTGTCTCATTCAATGACACTTTTATTCATGTGACTGATTTATCTGAAAAGGAAACAATGGTTCATACTATTGGTGGTATGAAGTCAAAGATGATAGGGAGGAATCTTCCCCTGAAATGGATAGGGAAGAACATTCTCTATATGATGATATGTTTGTCGTACATATAGTAGATGTTAAATCCATTCGGCTAGTGCATATGTTTACTTCTTAACCACCAACTGAACTTTGATAGATGTCAATGCTATATGTCTTACTTTCAGCTTGAAATTCGAGGAAGTCATTGTACGCTAAATATGCTTCACTTGAGAAACTTGGAGCAATATTTTTAGCATCCAGTTGAGACACTTTAGATGGATAACAAATTGCTCTATTTGAGTTGTTAAGTTTGGGATTTCAAAGTACAGTGAATTACTATATGTTTAGCTTCCTTCCTTGAACAAATGAATGTTGTATTTTGACCAAATGGTTGCACTTTAAGGCAAAATTATGTTGAATTGTGAGCCAGATTATTGCTACATTTTTATGTAAGCAAGATAATATTTTGAGCTGAATGGTTATTGCATTTTGAGCTATGTTTTTATTGTGTTTTGAGCAGAATTTCTGATTTGTCTTGAGCTAAATCACTGTTGTTATACTTTGATAAAAATTGTTGCTACATATGAAATCTGTTTCTAGACTTCGTTGTTGATTCGAAGTGCTATGATTTGGAAAAAGCTGTTGCATTTATTCAACTATTACACTTGAAGAAAAAAACAATGGTTGAACTTTGGCAAAAAATTCAAATATTTCTATAACAATATCGTTTGTTCAGATATTTTTTATTTGTTGTAGTGAAATATTGTTATAGAGAATATATACATAATATAACAATACGAAAAATTGATTCCAAAGAAATTTAGCTATTACAGTGAAATATTATTATAATAAGGTTGTACATATTCTTCGGAAGGTTGGAGTTTTCTTGTGCCCTTTTCTTATCCTTTACAAGACCCTTCAGTATACTATCAAGTAGATTTTCTATGGCCGACTAGTTTTCGTTTAGCTGGACTATAGATATTCACTTGATAAAAAAATTTACGGATTTATATTATACACTTCATCCATATAATCAATTGCTTGAGCTACGTGCAAAAATTTACAAAGGCTATTGGTGGAGAAATCACAGGTTGGTTCCACGCTTCAAACTTGACTAGATTGAATCATTTATAAAAAAACGTCGCAAATAATTAATGCATTATATAAAATCTACTATATAAACAATTCTCTATAAATTCAAGATAGTATCACAATTATCAATAAAACTTGATCTTCCTCCTAATTTTCTCCTTTTCTTCATCATATTTTTAATCCCTTTTTTGTAATTCTAAAATAGCAATTCTACCATGTTCAGGATAATCAACTCCATACCATCTAAAATACTTTCATCCAACTTGTTTAATAAGAACAAAAGAATCATAAAAATTATATCTTGAATACTAGTAGCGTTTAAACAAAGAAAATTCATCTAAAATACAACCTCACCCGACCATCTTCACATTCAAGAAACCAATGAACTGGGTTGTTTACAGCAAGAAATCTTCAATGTTACTCTTTTTCCACAAGGAAAAAGAAATTAGATGTCATTTCATTTAGCAATAAGCTGAAAATAGTGAAAAAATAGGGGAGAGTTTTTGGATAAATTAAAAAGAGAATAAAGTGAAAATTTGATTTGTAAAGAGGGATACATATCAAAAGAATTCATTAAGGGCATAATAGTCATGTAAGCATATTTTAACTGTTGGGGGGCTCAAATTTTAACTCTAATGCACATCATTTTGAATGTGTTCATGCATTTTGTCAAGTAAGATTGAAATATTTTTTTGTTCAGCTTTTATATAGTTAAAGAGCCTACTTATGCATTGGTCATGTTAAATATCATAGTTACAGTTTGAAGCCAAGTTAAAGGTAATGTATATGTATTATGTCTTTAAAATAATTACAATATATAATTATTTATAGCTAAGTTTAATCATATCTCTCTCCCCCTCGCTCTCTCTAACTACTTGATAGAGGTGGGCATGGTACGGTACGGTATTTTAAATTTTGGTACGGTAAATTTGGTTTTCGGTATCTAAAAGAACAATACCATTATCATACCGAATTAATTTGCTATGATTCTGTATTTTAAAATTCGTTTTTAGTATTTTACAGTATGACAATTCGGTAACCATACTTTATTTGATTTCGACTTACATATATTCATATAAGAAAACTACAACTTTAAACTTTAAAAACGTCTCAATCATGTCATACTAACAACTATCTTTGTTAATCAATTACACAAAAAGAGCATTTCAATCATGATTGAATAGTCCTAGATGCAAACTCTAAATAACATTAGCTAAACTTAAGCATAATACTCCTAAATAATAAGCTTTCCAAAAAATTTATTTCTGAATAAAAATTACTTTTATATTCAATTGGCTAATGAATGACAAATAAATATATTTAATAATCTTACATATAATATATATATATATATATGGGTTTTATATATTATTAAAAAATCTCGGTGTAGTATACGGTATTTCGGTATTTATTGCATAAATACCAAATACCAAAATAATTTAAAACTCCTATCAAATACCATACCAAATACCATAACATCCATACTGCAGTATAAAAAATTTCAATTTCGGTATGGTATTCGGTATATACCATACCATTCCCACCTCTACTACTTGATCATTATCGTCGGAAGCCCTGATACAGAGAAATTTTATAAAAATATCAAATTGGTGCTATGGTTTGTATGATTATTGTCAATATCATATTGAAAATTGGGGAAAGTAACAGTTGAACCACTTAAGATCATGGATCCAACGTACTGTTGAAGTATGGCTATAACAGCCAGACCGTTGGATGAAATTACTATACACTTTATATTCTTTAAAGATGCTTTTATTTTTTAGTATATGGTTTGAAATTGTTGGCACGCCCAGTGGGACCAAATCTGCCTTTCATCTCTTCTCTAATAAATCAAATATACAAAACTGTAGCCGCAGGATCGTAAAGATGGAAGCAGTACTTCAAGACTCGTCTTTGAGTTTCATCAAGTCTACACTCCGACAAGCCTTGAAGTAGGGAAATTTGTAGACATTAAAATTTTGTGGACTCTACAAAAAGAGTTCAATTTTGTTTAGAGTTCTTGGTGGCTACTTTACCCTAAATCTACCTAGGTGGATACTCTACCTAAACCCTACATTACACCTATATAAAAGGTCAAATATCCCTTTAAAGAGGCATCTCCAGTATCCCACAAATTCACGACGGGATATTCACAAAGAGATCGTTGATCTGAAAAGTCCTAATAAATTCATGAGATATTCATAAAGATAAAAACTCTCTCTTCTTGATAATCAAATATATCAAGAAGACAAACCCTCCTTTCATGGAGATCAAATCGAAATGTTCCTACATTCGAGAAATACGCCACTAACGGCCCACGGCCCTCGAATTACGGAGAAATTCATATCCAAATCTTCATACATTCGAGAATATGCTACTGATAGTCTAGCTTGAAAGATGCAAAGTAAAAAAGAGAAGCAATCTAAGAGCAAAAATTGAGTTTGGCCAAGAAGTGTTTAGAAAAATCTAATGCTCTCGATGAAATTGTATAAACAGATGACTAGCAAGTTGCTACAGACGCCACATCTGTTGGAAAAGAAAAATGATATATCCATTTGTTGCAACAGATTGTCAATATGTTGTAAGTTATCTTACAGATGGAATATATTTTGCAACAGATTACCCATCTGTTAGATTTATTTTAAAGAAATTTTCTTTTCTTTTTGAAATACAATAAAAAAAAAATTGTATTTAGATCAATTTTTTTAGTTTACATATTCGAAAAGTCACCATTTTTATTTAATTAAGGGATATGGTGGCTTTTTATTTGACTAAATCAAATCACCCCTTCCAATTCAATCATTTTATAAATAGGTCCCTCCGGCCTCCTCTCACTTGTTCATTCTACTACACTTACAATACAAACATGGTTGATCCAGATTCGTATAAGAAGATTCATATCGGGTCCTTGCAGGAACTTCAAAGGTAGTTTGATGAACTCCAGAGGGATTTGGCCGACTTCGGACAAGGCTGAGGAGGGCCCTGCTGCTGACGGATGAAAATTATCCGGTTGATAATAATAATAGTAATAATAATAATAGTAATGACAATAATAATAGTAGTAATAATAATTAGGTTATATTTATTATTTTTTAGCGTATGTATTTTTCTTTTTTATATCCGATCTACCTATAAGGGATTCAAAAATCTATGTATATGTTTGGTTTGGTTTGATTTGGTTTGATCGACTTTGAATTTTTAATTCTTATTTAATATTTAATTATCATTCTATTTATTCTCTATTCTCATCATGTTGACGGTTGGAGGTAGGGATTGAGCACTTATGGAAACAGAGGGTGGTGAAAAGTCATAATGATTCTCCTAATAACAGTTCATTAATAAATAATAAGGAACTAAATGATATACACAATTTATAATCATAAAATAAAGATTATTTAATTTTTAAAAAAAAGTCTCAACAATGGATTAATTAAGTTATATGAAGATACGATTGTTCAAAAAAAGTGAACAGTCATGACTGTGAATTTTTATCTAAACACATTCAACAAAAAAAAAAACATACAACGATGCTGATGCATCAAATTCCTCATCTATTGCGACAAATGAATCAATTGTTAGAAGAAATCAAAAAAGCTCCTAAAAATAATCGATTTGTTGCAACAGATGGTATATCTGCTACAAAACATGGGTTATCTGATGCTACTGATATACAATCTGTTTTCATAACTCAATAAAAAAATAGTTATTATTTTATTAAAGAAACGGTTATTGAAAACCGTGTCTTCGATTTTTAAATTGAGAAAAAGGTTATTTAAATTTAATAAGCTGAAAAGTCATAAATTTTCACAATAATAAAAACTCACCAACTTGATTTAATTAAGTCATTTCTTTTCAGAAAAAATAATAAGGAAATAAATGATAAACACAATTTAAACCGAAAAAAACTCACCAAAAATATTCTTGTTTTTAAATATGTTTTATTAATTTATATAATAAAAAAGTAAGCAAATTTGGATTAATGATATGATGATAATTTTTTTGAAAAAAAGATAGATTATATGTAGCAATAGATAGATTACTTGATGCAACAGGTTATCTATTATTGCAACGGATGATATATCTATTATCACAGATGAGTTATCTGATGCAACAGATATATAATATATTTTCACAACTCAATGTAAAAACAGTTCCTGGAAAGAACTAATTATTAATAATAATAAGCTGAAAAGTCATGATTTATCACGATATTGTTTAATTTGATTAAGTCATAACTTTTTACAGTAATCAAGAATGTCATTAATAAATGGAGGTGAACAGTTGTGCCTTTAAATCTTTTTTATTAATTTATATAATTAAAAAGTCAAAAAATTTGGATGTCATGATGATAATTTTAAAAAAAAAAGATATATAGATTATATGTTGCAACAAATATATTATCTGATGAACAGGTTATCTATTTATTACAACAGATGATATATACGTTGTCACAGATGAGTTATCTGATGCAACAGATATATAATTTGTTGTCACAGCTCAATATAAAAATGGTTCTTGGAAAGAACTAATTATTAATAATAATAATAAGCTGAAAAGTCAACTTATCATAATATTGCTTAATTTAATCAAGTCATAACTTTTCACAGTAACCAAGAAATTCCATTAATAAATAAAGGTGAACAGTTACGACTTTTTCCCTAACACATTCAAGTTCATTTGTCTATAAATAAGTCCCTCCTTACTCAATCGTTCATTCTACTACACTCTATTTATTCCTTACTCTTGTTACACCTTCAACTACTTTCTCTTCAAGGACTTGATAGCTTTTTCCTGTCTCTGGTAAGTTTTTTTTCTTGATTTTTATGTAAATATCGTTGCATTACATCCGAATTCTTTCTTTTCTTTACTTTTAATTTTACGTGTGTGTTTTGTCAACTTATGCATTTTCTAGATATAGCTAATCCAGTGTGGGATGTCGCTATTTTATGAGATGCCATGCGGAAACTGCAGAAGGAGGTTCATTACCTGCAGTGGGAGTTCACCGCCGTCAGAGTAAGGATGTTGTGAGAGATCCTGTAACAACTCGGGACTACCCCCTTATCGTCATACGGTGCTTACGACCCCAAAGGACCACAGCTAACCCATGAATGATATCTGTTGTGAGCACTAAATAATAATACTATAATTAATGCAAAAAATGGGTTGAAATGCCATAAGGTTCAAAACATCTGAAATACTGATAAAATATAATATTTGTAAAAATGAATACTTTCTAAAAATCTAGTCTGAAAAGCCTCTAACTGAATCTTTCTGAAAGTGGAGTTGATGGGACAATCCCCCAACTAACTCCATCTATTGAACTACTACATCTACTGAAAATATGAAATAATAGAATATCCTCGAATGATGAGGACTCACTGCTAAATCTACTACTGCTGGCTAAATCTGAATCTACTATGCGTGGTCGGGAACTTGAGCGTCCGAACCTATGATATGAAACATCATAGTACAAAAAAGAGTATGTGTCAGTACGTGGGAATGTACTGGTATGCTAGATGAGGAAAGACAGAATGCAAGGGTTCATATGCATGAGGATATAACTGACTGAATGAGAATAACTGAACATGAGAGTACGCGGAGAATCTGAGAATACTGTAAATACTGAGAATGCAATATGTGCATATATATATATATATATATATATATATAAATTGTAACTGAGCTTTTATTACACTAAGTATAGAATTCTGATAACTGATTAATTGATACTAATTGACTGTATCTAATAGCCCAGATTCTGTAAAACTGAGCGGAGTTCTGAACTAAAGACTGCAACTGAGACTGTAACTGTGGAAGGTAATCATCTCACCGACATGCACCAAATTTGAACTGATAGGGATCCAACTTGTAACCCCAGTTAGAAGGGTGCTAATACCATGCCACAGGTACTAACACTAGAAAATTAGAATGCCAAGCCTAACTGACGGGTAGCACCTGGGCGGAGCTAAGCCTAATTTGACGGGTGTCCCCTGGGAGGTAGTCAAACCTAGTCTGACGGGTGACTCCTCATCCTGCGCTGGCTATGCAGTTCTGGAGTGCAGGGATAACTACTAATGACTTTACCTATCTGTCGGGGAAGCCATCATCCCTACTCTCAATTGGTGTTAAATCCTACACCCAACTGAAAGACACTAAACTGAGTATACTGGACTGGACTGGACTGAGTTTACTAAGTTTTCCTGAGTTCTGTAACTAACTGAGATCAACTAAGTTCTGTAATGGACTGAGAGTACTGATCATGACATGACTGATATTATTTTGTAACTGATACTAGCTCTAGGTAAATAGCTAAATTATCGGGTATTAAATACCCCCAAGACTCGATAGCATGAAAAGTAAAGCAAAGCATAATCTTGAATAATATAACAATGTTCACTTGATCATAATTCATTCATAGAGACATTTCATCAAACACTTGTAATGCATTAACTTGTACATGAATGTGATCATATAATAACAGGTCATGCCTTTACTAGTCAATTCACATAAGCATTTTATCAATCACTTATAGGGCATAAGCTTGTACATGATTAAGATCTCATAATAACATCATAGATGCATTAGTCACTTTATAAATTTAGGGGTCTATCAAGATAATCACATATTTTTTATACGTGCTATTGAATTTCATGAAACTTGTACTGAAATCATGGATTGAAACCCAACTACTATCATGAACATGAATTCAATCTAATTCAAACATGGAAATCATAAATTTGAGATCTTGTATAATTAAAAAGGGATTCTTGGACTCTATGGGTGAAAGGAAACCATAGATGAACACCTAACATACTTGAGAAGAAAAGTTCTTGAACGTTCTTGGAGAGATTCTTGAGCTTGACCTTGATTTCTTGAACTAGGGTTTTTCCCTTTGAGAGAGAATGGCTTGCTTCTTGAGAAAATAGTGAATTAATGAGCAATTTGTGCTCTTTTAGGGTTTGATTGTGTGTTTAGGTTGACTGGGGGTGAGAGAAAAAGACCTTAGTACCCTTAAAATTAAAACTTAGAACTGACTAAAAATCTTAATTTTATACGTTGGCGCGACGCGGCACGATTGACAACTGACGATTAGGAACTGGGCTGATGTCGTGACGCGGCGCCATCGCGATGCCTCACTGGTTGCGAATTTTCCCTTTGGCGCGACGCACCATGATCGCGGAGTCAAACTGGAAAGTGACAATTAGTAAAAAGGCTAGTGACGCGATGTGGTGGTATCACGTTGTCTTACTGGAAAATGACAAATACCATTCGGACTGCCTCTGCGACGCGCTGGAGTACCAGGTGGTACACTGTCTTACTAAAATGGCTCTAACTCTTCGTCCGGGTGTCAGATTTAGGTGAATTTGGTATCTATGGAAAGATTATTCAATTTCCCACGCAATAAAAAGTCAAAATCCTGAAAATTCCACATGTATAAAAGTGTATTCATCTTTAAATCAAGTCTTCAACATTCTAAGGATGAATTTTAAGCTAAGAAAAAGCACGGGGTGTTACAATATCTCCCCCTTGGGAACATTCGTCCTCGAATAAGAATGGTTAAGCTAAGAAGCACTGATAGATTGTGTTTACAAATTGAACATGCGTGACTTAAGCATGAGTACATGATTGAAACTACTGATACACTGAGTTTACATACTAACCATACATGTCTGATGGCTGAAGTATATGGCTGAACGGATTTATGAATGCATGAATAAACGTGTAACAGTAAGGAATTACAAGTTTATAATCATATATTGGACATAGAACTGGGTAAATCTAAGAAAGACTGTTATCCTAGGCTAAGAATACTGATAGACCTGAGATCATTTATTAAACATGAATGAATGGGATGTGAGAACAGGACTGACTCTAAATTATGATACATGAACCGAATATATGAACTAGACTAATTTCTTGGATACGCATCATGACATGGGGATGGTTATATGGTTGAGATTAGAATGAAAGAGTTAACTTATGAGTATCCATTACTCTAAGTGGATTCGTAACTTAAAGAGAAAATGAAAGGTTTAGAGCATGAAAGCTCGGGGGTTATAGTGAATCTCCCTCTTTGGGCACTATGTCCCTCGAAGAATGTTTAACTTGACTGAGATACTGTAATACCCCGTATACTTCTAAACTAGAAAAAAAACCATTCTTCCTACGTGTGAAACCTCTAATCTTGTAATTCATATTTGAGTACATCATTTATAATGAGTATCCTAGTGAAAAAAGAGCTTATGATGTGTTTAACGTATTCAAAAGAGTCACTTAAGGTAATGCAAGCTAAGAGCCTTTCAATCCATCAAGTTTTAGTATTTTATTTCGTAAGGGTCATCTTAAAATGAGCATAACTTGATGTTATGTGGCATTTTGTCATAGACCCACTAAATTTTAGAGAATCAAATTAGCTTTCCAACGATACCAATTTCGCCTTAATCCAATACCCAAACAAAAATTTATGCCCATTTTTGTGAGAGGCAGTAAGGGTATGCGATTGGTTAGGCGCCGCCCAACCAAACTTAGGTGATTGGTTAGGCGCCACCCAACCTGGCTTGTGCGATTACTTGGGCGCCACCTAAGTCAGTTCCAAGTGCCAAAAACACTCTGTTTTGACTTATATCAAGGGTGTTGAAGTCATTTCACACCCCTAAACCATCCCTAATTACTCTAAATCATTGATAAGGGGTTTTTAAATACATAATTACAGTCCCTAAGCCCTAAATTAGTCAAGTTATGATCCAAAACCCTTCCTCTCTTCCCAAGAACAAAATCTAAGTTTACCTCTCAAGAATCAAGAAGTTAAGCTTCGAATTCAAAGTTCTCTACAAGGATTCTTTCAATCAATCTTGAAGGTCCAATCTTTCAACGAATCTATTATCATAAAGGTATGTGGGGGTTTTCAACAAGAACACCCTTTCGTTCTTGTGCCCAAATTGATTTTTCTTTTATGAATATACATGATTTTACATGTTTTGATATGAATTTGAAACATGAATTTATACCCTATATGGTTTTACATGAGATTATGATACTCTCTATGTTTTGGAAGTTGAATTGAATGAGAATTATGACATTTTTGTACATAAAACTGAATTTTCCAAATTTTAAAGTAAGTTATATATATTTATGATGAAAAGCATGAATCTTGAGAAAATTTAATATGACTTTGTTGTATGAGACCTTGAGTCCTAATTGGGATTGTACTTTGAGAAATTATGTGCTATAAGCACAATGAGATTTGAATCCCAAAGCTAATTTTCTTTACCAAGATGTATGATTATAAAGCTGAAACTTTGAGTTTTAAGTGATTATTTTTGTGCTTATGTCATAAAGTATGAAACTTTGAAAGGTTTTATGGTGATATTGATGTATGAGTTTTTGGAACCCTATTTGAGATTATTATTTTGAGAAAATCATGTGTTATAAACACCTTGAGTTTAAATAATTTGAGATGATAAAGAAGCTTTGACCTTTTGGTCATAAAAAGGGTTGTTTTTGAAACCGAGATGAGAAAAGAAATCCACTTTTATTGATTTATTATGAAAGGGGTAGCATGATGGCTCCCATTGTGAATTGTTGTAATATTTATTAGTGGATTATATCAGCATGCATAATTTTATAAACTATGATGATATTAAGATATTATTTTATATATGCATTGCACCCCCATATGCTCGGTACGTTTCCATAGTACTAACCCACATATTCGTATGTGGGCTACATTTTCTCGAAATGTAGGTATAAGGTATAGTGTACATCTTCAGATCCAGTCAGTTCGCGGCATCCAGTCAGCAGGTGATGAGTCCTTTTGATTCAATGGCTTGAGTTAGTTATACAGTTTTAAAAGTGTTGTATTTTCTTTATTCAGTCATATTGAGTTGGGTTAGTCGGGAGTCATGACCCGGCTACCTACAGTCAGTACTAGTAGAGGCTTCATAGACAGTCAGTAGAAGTTGATGTATTCCGTTTCAGTTTTGGTTGTAAAAGCAAAGTTGTAATCTTGTAAATTTATTTTTGTATCAATCATATTCAGAAAAGAGTTATTTTTTGTAGATTTGTATAGATTTATACTTTTTGTTCAGTTGCTTATGAGTTATGCCAGTAGAAGGGTTAGCTTGGGGTCACTTGTTATCCTAAGCACCGTGTGACGTCTCGGGACCCAATTTTGGGGCGTTACAAACTTGGTATCAGAGCATAAAGTTCAAGTGTCCTAGGGTGTCTATGAAGCCGTGTCTAGTAGAGTCTTACAGAATGGTACGGAGACGTCTGTACTTTTCTTTGAGAGGCTATAGGTCATTTAGTAAATGTCTCCATTCTTTCAAGTCTTAAATTGTGCTATAGAAAAGTTCTCCAAGAAACTTGTACAGATTCTCATCTTACTCTAGTCAAGCCATCTTTGCCTTATTTCTAAGGTATCAGAAACAGTTAAGCTTAATTCTCCATAGATAGTTATGGAATTTTAAGAGAGCTACAAAAGTATCCTATCAGTACTTTTGAGTTTTGAAAATTGAAGTTCTTTATCAGGCCTGTAGATATCATGCACTAAGCCCGAGTCAGATAAACTTCCAAATTTCTCCTTAGAATCCATAATGATAATCTATACTTCCTTATCTATGTGTTATTCTTGAGACAGCATGATCAACAAGTTCCAGTTCTTCTCCAGATAGTGCTCTTATATTGCTAGCAAAAGTTTTAGAAGTTACAAAGCGGCTTGAGAGGAGCCTTTTAGTGTGTTATAAGTCCCTCAAATTTAAAGTTATGCCCTCGTTCTTATGAGTTATTCAATTAAGATAGTGTAAGGTGTATTCTTAGATCATTGAATGTTGTGCATCAAGTTTCTATCTCTTGTATTATGTAATCTTGTTATCATTATGTTTGTGAAAAATCAAAGTCTAGTGAAGCCGTGTGAGGCCTATTTCGATTCACTAGCATAGTTGCTTTGTTATTCATATAATTTTCTTAATCAAAACACAAAACCAAAGTCTAGTGAAGCCGTGTGAGGCCTATTTTGATTCACTAGAAACTTGTTGTTTATCTTGTTGTTCTGGTGTTAGTTGAAAGTGTGGGTTTCTGTGTAGTGACAGAAGCAGTAACGTTTAGTTGAAAGTCTTGTGTTAGTTGAACTTGTGGGTTTATAAGTGTAGTGGTAAGAATGATGGTAAGGGCAATTTATTGAATATGTATAGCTGAATTTTTGCTAATGATTGAATTAGTAATGAAGTGAAATACCCTTGTTTGTTAGTTTAGTGAAGTTAGAGAAGGAGATTATTAGTTAAGGTGGATTGTTATTTGCTTGAAGTATGAAAAGAGTTATTGATGGTATTTTTTGTGCTAGGAAAGTATAGGTTTTGATGGAAGTACTTGGTGGTTGAGTATTGTTAATTTAGGCTTTCCTGATATTGCAAGAGGAAGTTTAGTTAAAACTTATAGAACTATGAAAGAAGTTTAGGTGTATGGATGGATAAATGGTAGTGATGTGTATAAGGAGGATGTGATAATGGATTGTAAATAAGATAGGCCATACGATTATTGATCAATTATTGTGTTTATGAGATTCTAGTGGGCTAGTGTTTCTTGATGCTTTGTTTTATGGTTTCCAAGTGAGAATAGTATAGGAGGTTTTGTTGTTAATCATGCCTAGCACTAGATACTAAGTTTAAATAGTAGATGATCATCAAGGTGGAAATAACGATTGCTTGGTTAGTGATGCTAGTTGTATGGAGGTGAACTAATAGGCTTGAAACAATGAATGCAAAAATGTAAGTATACTGATTTGAGATTAAGTATGATGTTGTATGAATGATGTAGAAGTATGCCTAAGGTAATATGGGGCTGCTTTATTTTCGAGGATTATGACATGTTGTGTGTGGCTAGTAGTACCGTTGAGTTGCTAGGTGGAGAAAGACTAGTTAGATGGTATATGGTTTTCTAAATAGCCAAGTTAAGGAGTTTTGATGGATAGTGTTGAGACTTTTGTTATGGTCTTGATTCTCATGGCCTATAGATTTAAGTTTGGAGATGCAATATTGGTAGGCTATGAAGGAAGTAGTATGGTTCATTAAGGGTTGAAGATATCCATGTTAAGTGTTGGAACCTAAGTTGAGTTTCCTAAAGATTGAGCTAATAGAAAGTAGAGTTGAAGAACTAGTTTGTGTGAACTCATAGTATGGTGATACTCCTGAAGATTCTAAGTTAGTAAGTGTTCAAGTTATTAGATGATGAATATTGGGGACATAGAAAGATAAATTTGTATCTTAGAATAAAGTATTAGCAGTGGGTTTTACACTTTAAGGTATAGTCTTTCAGGGTAAGTTTATTATTTATGGGTATTATTATGCCCTAGACTCTAGAGTAAAGGGATTGCAGTTTAGATTAGAGTTAGTAAAGGGTTCCATAGACTTAGAATGTCATCTTTGATCTAATGGGGAGATGGTAGAGTGAAGAACCAAACCAAGTTTTGAGAGTTAGATTGCGTTATATGTCAACAAAAGTTGCAATGAGATATTGATCCTTTCTTTCTCTAGAGTATTACTTGGATTTCAATCTTTATCACATCAGATTCATGACATGCATGATAGATCCATGCCAAAGGCCAATTCTTATACACTTTATATGTACTCAAATCCATTATCGGTTTCTAGTAAGTAAGTAACAGATTTAGTCTATTATTCGAGTCATTCCTCAAAAATATATGAACTCTAATATTATGTTGAACCGCTCATGATAAGTATGAACTCATTTTCCAGAGTATGATCAGTTCTCAAAAAGTCATGATCCTTGTGAAATCCAATTTTTATCATGTATGCCCTCAGTTTAGATCTCTTTAATAAATCTATACCTTTGACATTCTATTCCTCAGGCCTCAGTTAAGAGTTAAAGTTATGTATAGTATTCTTTCGTGCTTCAGGTCCTTATGTGTTAGCCCTTCTGAGACCTCTTCCTATGTTAAGATAGTGATGATGAATAGTTGTTTAGATGGGAGAGATTAAATATTTATTGTTGAGAAAAGATCGTCGTATGCCCGTTTTAGCTAAGGCTATAAGTGTGAAGTAAGATTGAGGCCAAGTTTTTAATACATTTTGTGGTTAGTTGAAAATTTATGTGTATGTTTTTAAGAATACTGAAAGAATGTTGTTGTTGATAGAGGTTTAGAGACAAGGAGGAGTAAGCCTTTATAAGTTTTTACCTTGAAGTTCATATGTGGTTATAATGATAGGCTTGAATGTCGTGTTGGGATGTAAGTGGAGGAATGCAATATACGCTAGTGAATCCATAGTAAGAGTTTAGAGTTAGTCATTGAAGTGATAAGAAAAATCATCTTAGAGAGGAAAAGTTGTGAAAATGCTTGGGGTATTGAATTCATGGTTCATACTAGTGTTATAATGTTATGTGTAGTAAGTTGTGATTCAAGTTAGGCTTGAACATGGTGAGAGAATTTAGTTCAGATCAGACATTAGTATATGAAGTTATATGAACCCGTGTGAGCATGGTATTAAAGGGGAGAAAGTATAGTTGAAAAGAGTATTTGAGAAGTGTTTCTAAGCTTGAAAAATTAGCAGTTACATTGTATAAGGCCTAGTAATTCTAAACTAGTTTATGTTTAAGAAACCTACGTTACATATTACAAAGTTATAGCTATACAAAGACTTCCTTCTTCAGATATCTCACTCTGATCATACCCAAGATTCTTTTTCCGTAATGTTATTATAACTTTTTGCTAAGAGTGCTGAAGAAATATTCTAGTTGAGTATAATCTTTCAGTATAATTCAGTCCGTATAGCCAGCAATTTAGTTTAGTAATCAGACAGATAAGTTTCCATGGTTTTTATATGTTTCCTATTCTTGAGGTAATTCATTCACGTCCATGCAAGTTGTAAATTTAGTTTAGTCTAAGCATCATGTTTAAGATTCAGCTATTTAGTCATGACTCAGTTCGTAAGTGCTCAGAGCATGACCTCGGTTTTCCAAGTATACCAACTCAGATAGTGTAGCACCCCTTATACAATCTTAGTCTCATTGTCTCATGATTCATGCCTGAATAATTTATCACATCGCAGTTCTATACTAATGATTGTATTATGGAAATCTCAAGTGAGTTCTAAACTCCTAGCATGAATCAGTTCCTAATGGTGAGTAAGTCAAGTTAGCTTAGAATTCAGCATCATGATAGAATTTCTAAAGTTTCAGCTAAGCTATATTCTTTATTAG
Source organism: Capsicum annuum (assembly GCF_002878395.1). Classification (NCBI taxonomy): domain Eukaryota; kingdom Viridiplantae; phylum Streptophyta; class Magnoliopsida; order Solanales; family Solanaceae; genus Capsicum; species Capsicum annuum. Next base: position 26,136,863 of record NC_061113.1, on the reverse strand, counting down.
AAGACACATTATTCCATACCTTAATGTTTCAATAAGTTCCTACCCATCGTTCGAGGACGAATGATTCCAAGGGGAAGATATTGTAATACCCCGTATACTTCTAAACTAGAAAACGAACCGTTCTTCCTACGTGTGAAACCTCTAATCTTGTAATTCATATTTGAGTACATCATTTACAATGAGTATCCTAGTAAAAAGAGAGCTTATGATGTGTTTAACATGTTCATAGGAGTCACTTAAGGTAATGCAAGATAAGAGCTTTTGAATCCATCAATTTTTAGTATTTTATTTTGCAAGGGTCATCTTTAAATGAGTGTAACTTGATGTTATGTGGTATTTTGTCATATTATGACCCACCAAATTTTAGAGAATCGAATTAGCTTTCCAACGATACCAATTTTGCCTTAATCCAATACCCGAGCGAAAAGTTATGCCCATTTTTGTGAGAGACAATAAGGGTATGCGATCGGTTAGGCGCCGCCCAACCAAACTTAGTTGATTGGTTAGGCGCCACCCAAAATGGCGTGTGCATTACTTGGGTGCCGCCTAAGTCAGTTCCAAGTGCCAAAAACACTCTGTTTTGACTTATATCAAGGGTGTTGAAGTCATTTCACACCCCTAAATTGTACCTAATCACTCCAAATCATTGATAAGGGGTTTTTAAACACATAATTACAATCCCTAAGCCCTAAATCAGTCAAGTTACGATCCAAAACCCTTTCTCTCTTCCCAAGAACAAAATCTAAGTTTACCTCTCAAGAATCAAGAAGTTAAGCTCCGAATTCAAAGTTTTCTACAAGGATTCTTTCAATCAATCTTGAAGGTCCAATCTTTCAACGAATCTATTACCATAAAGGTATGTGGGGGTTTTCAACAAGAACACCCTTTCGTTCTTGTGGCCAAATTGATTTTTCTTTTATGAATATACATGATTTTACATGTTTTGATATGAATTTGAAGCATGAATTTATACCCTATATGGTTTTACATGAGATTATGATACTCTCTATGTTTTGGAAGTTGAATTGAATGAGAATGATGACATTTTTGTACATAAAACTGAATTTTCCAAATTTTAAAGTAAGTTATATATATTTATGATGAAAAGCATGAATCTTGAGAAAATTTAATATGACTTTGATGTATGAGACCTTGAGTCTTAATTGGGATTGTACTTTGAGAAATTATGTGCAATAAGCACAATGAGATTTGAATTCCAAAGCTAATTTTCTTTACCAAGATGTATGATTATAAAGCTGAAACTTTAAGTTTTAAGTGATTATTTTTGTGCTTATGTCATAAAGTATGAAACTTTGGAAGGTTTTATGGTGATATTGATGTATGAGTTTTTGGAACCCTATTTGAGATTATTATTTTGAGAAAATCATGTGTTATAAACACCTTGAGTTTAAATAATTTGAGATGATAAAGAAGCTTTGACCTTTTGGTCATAAAAAGGGTTGTATTTGAAATCGAGATGAGAAAAGAAATCCACTTTTATTGATTTATTATGAAAGGGGTAGCATGATGGCTCCCGTTGTGAATTGTTGAAATATTTATTAGTGGATTTTCTTTCGAAAAGGTCTAAGCTAAGTCTGAGAATAGTCTTTAGCACTGAGCGGGAGGTATAGCAGTATTGGTACTTCCCTAGAACTACGCGCCCCCGTAGGTTGTGAGCCTGAGGCTGATTTATATAGTGATCACTAGTGTTTGGATTGATGATTTAAGGTCCTACTCCTATGGCAAGGATAGGAAAGTTCTCCCCAACGTGGGTTAGATGTTGGACTCCATGTAGCTCACATGGTTTATGTCAGTTGTAAGAGACTCCCAATATGTGTGTGTGTATTCTCCTATTTAATATGAAAAGTCTTATTCTTCTATCTGAGATGAAAACATATTTGTTTGAAGACAGAGTTTGAGAAAGTCATTGTTTTCGAAAGATTTAATGAACATATATTCCAAAGAGAATTGTTATGAGATTTGATTGCTTTGATGATTTGGAATCGAGATGGAAGTGAATTGAGATTTGTTATGATGACTCACATGTTTCACCCGATATATTTTACTCTCTTATGATTATGATGATTTTCATTCGAGCTAAGTGAGTCATTTATATCAGCATGCATAATTTATAAACTGTGATGATATTAAGATATTTTTTTATATATGCATTGCACCCCCATATGCTCGGTACGTTTCCATGGTACTGACCCACGTATTCGTATGTGGGCTACATTTTCTCGAAATGTAGGTACAAGGTATAGTGTACATCTTTAGATCCAGTCATTTCGCGACATCCAGTTAGTAGGTGATGAGTCCTTTTGATTCAAAGGCTTGAGTTAGTTATACAGTTCTAGAAGTATTATATTTTCTTTATTCAGTCGTATTGAGTTGGGTTAGTCAGGAGTCATGACCCGGCTACCTACAGTCAGTACTAGTAGAGGCTTCATAGACAGTCAGTAGAAGTTGATGCATTCCATTTTAGTTTTGGTTGTAAAAGCAAAGTTGTAATCTTGTAAATTTAGTTTTGTATCTATCATATTCAGAAAAGAGTTATTTTCCGCAGATTTGTATAGATTTATACTTTTTTTTCAGTTGCTTATGAGTTATGCCAGTAGAAGGGTTAGCTTGGGGTCACTTATGATCCAAAGCACTATGTGACGTCTCGGGACCCAATTTTGGGGCGTTACAGATACTGAGGAAAAGTATGAGATGATGCATGGAGCACCTACGAACTGAACCGTAACTAAACATCTGGGATCTGAAATTGAGACATGATACATGAACTAGCTGAACTCATTACTAATAGGATGCTCTATATTGGAATGGCATATTCCTAAAACTTTGGACTGTACAGCTAGATGGAAAGATGGGAAACCATACGAACTTGTCCACCTGACTGCTAACCTGTAGTACTGGCTTTACGGACTAACTCATGCTAAAAACTTATACTCGACTGGAGCATTTCTTGACACTCTTTCTATAGAGTTATACTGACTTTGAGGAGCAAGGAAACCTTGGCATGGTCTGAATAAGACATCTGAACAAGAAATCATAACATGGCTCTAATTTTGCAACATGGAGTAAGGCCTACAAAACACCTTTTAAGATAGAGTTGCTAAGCCTTGTGCATTGCAGCTACAGATTTTTAAGCTTAGACACATTTTTCTAATACTTTCTCAACTATACTCTCCAACTTTGCACAGCACTTCACCTGAAACTACTAAAAATATATACACAGGCGCTGAGCACGAATGCATAAACATGCTAGCTTATCTGATTGACTAAATGGCTGATAGCTGAATACTGGTCACATAAGATTGAACTATTCTTAGCCTAAATAACTGGATTGAAACTGCAGAGTACTGTGCATATGAGGTAAGGACTGGCTGAGGAATGTAAGGTAATCGAACATGAATTCATGGAAACAGTTCTTATTTGAGAATGCAAGACTAAGCACATAACCTGATTTTGAAATGGTCTGTAAGCTGAAGTATTGAAATACTAATAAGTGAATAACTGGTGATTGTATGCTATGGTCAAGCAAACCTAAAACTGAACTGAGCCACTGAGCTGACTACTGAATTGAGACTGTGACTGAGATTCATACAGGAACTGAATGCTGGGATATGATAAAACATGGATATTGTATGAGTACTAGGTCTAAAACTACGTGAGAGAGACTGACATAAATTAAGGATGTGAATATACAACTACACTTTGCCTTCTCTTATCTTCTTCTCTCCCTTCAACAACTAAATACAGCCTCCTGCTAGCCATTTACTTACACACCAAAATGACATTCAAGCCTATCTTCATGACTACAGCCTCATGTAAAACAAGCATGCACTAATCTTTATTAACACAAAACATTTACCCTACTTTTTCCCTTTTAAGCAATCACTCATCACAACATCATCTTATAAGGAGAGTTTACTGAAAGGCTAAAAAATGAGGACCTGAAGCATGAATGGATACTACACTAAACTTGATACTTAACTGAGGCCTGATAAATAGAATATCAATATCATGGATTTATCAAGAGGTCTAACTGAGGGTACACATGACATAATCTGAATTTAGCTCATTATTAGAAGAGTAGCATGAGTACTATAATTGAACATACTATAAACCATGAGTTGCATGACCTGAAGTTGGAGTTTCTATATTTATGGAACATGATTCATAAAACTAAGTGATCTGGAACTCCTATACTAAGAGTTGTAAGCGTACATGATTTTCATTAATGTGCATGAATATGAACTATGATTACAGAACTGATATGTAAGGTATGAGTAGATATCGTGATAGCTGAACTACAAACTTTGCACGGAGGTAAGGACGGGTTGGGCATCAACCTCTCCCACTATTTTTCTACACATACTGACATTACTACTAAAATCTGAAAGTCTGACTTTGTTACTTGTTCTGCCATCTCCCCCTTAGCTTAAAACCATTATTCTAAGTCTGTGAACTCCTTCATAAACTCTAAATCAAACTGAAACCACTTTCCTCTAGAGTCTGAGAAACAATAATACTCATAAACACTGAACTCTTCCTGAAGGGCTACACCTGATAACATAAGGTCCACTGCTAGTACTTCCTTCTGACACAAAATTCTTAGTTTTCTATTTCCCCAACAATCATCATATAGCAACCTCAATACTGACTAGCATAGAATTCTCAACTCTTTTTTATACTAGCTCAATCTTAAATGATTCAAACTTAAATCATCTGAAACTGAGGTACTACCCATTCATCCAAGGACTGGTTCATCAAGAAACTTGAAATGGAGTGACTCTATTACTAAAATTAATTGAAGGGATTTTCCAGAATACTATAACTGAGTAATTCCTGTATACTTGTCTAGATGGAATAGATTTTTCCATTGAGGTAAGCACTAAGAAAGGTTTTGTTAAGATTTCTAGTCTAACTATAAAGTTGAATGCTATGCAAAGAGTTATAAAAAATAGAGAAAACCCTGGATCTAATAAGGCATGAATATGTAAATGAAATATCTATAACATACCAGTGACCATGTTAGAAGAACTTTTCTAATATTGTCTGGACTGAAGGGTATAAATCCTATTTGGGCGTTGCCCATTGGTATCACTGGAAGTGGCATCCTACTGGTTCGGGTGACCGAACTGATCTACAGGGCGTAGGACTGACCCTGTTGGCATAAATCTTTTCCCCTCTAAGCCATTACTCCACACTCCCACATCCTGTGGTCTGGCTTACCACATCTAAAATATTCATCACTGCCAACTCGACACACACCTAGGTGATTTTTACCACATTCTTCGCAAAACAGATGGGTAAAAACATCCTTTCCACTACCTTGTGACTTAGAGCCTGGTGCTCTATCTCGACTGTCATTTCTAAACTTAGGCACTTGAGCACTAGCTACAGAATAATTTAGGGCTGAGAATTTCTAACAAAACTAGAAGCGGTTACCACCCTCTGACCTTGGCCTAAAGCCTCTTGTTCTGACTCTTCTATTCTCTCTATCTTCCCTCCTATGCTTTTCCCTATTGCTCTGTTAAGTATAAACCCCAAGCCTAGATAGGACAACAGCTTGTAAGTTGTTCTGAGCAACTACTAAATAGGCTAAAGTAGTGAAAGCAGCTCTAAATTCTACATGAGAGACATGCTCATCCAGGGGATCTACCTGAACGGGCTAAGGTGCTGACTCATTTTCATTACTTCTTTCATTAGCTTCTATGGAAGGCGTGTTCTGGAAGCATAAGGAAGAGATGAATTAGACTGAGAGTTTAACTTGAGCTCATTCTTACTCGCACGACATGAATACTGAAAGAAGGAAAACTTTTCCTAAAACATCTCATAGCCTCCTGTCCATAAGTGTGGCGCGCTACACACCCATGCACAAGACTCTACTAGATGCGGTTTTCAGACTCCATAGGAATCTGTTAAACCTTAGGCTTTGATACCAAGTTTTTAATGACCTGGGACTACCCCCTAGTTGTCACATGGTGCTTAAGATCCTGAAGGACCATAAGCTAACCCAAGAATGATATCTGCTGTGAGCACTAAATAATAATACTGTAATTATTGTGGAAAATAGGCTGAAATACCATAAGGTTCAAAACATCTAAAATAGTGATAAATTATAACATTTGTAAAACTGAATATTGTCTGAAAATCTAGTCTGAAAAGCCTCTAACTGAATCTGTGTAGAAGTGGAGTTGATGGGACAATCCCCCAATTAACTCTATCTATTGAATTACTACATCCACTAAAAATATGAAATAATAGAATATACTCGAATGATGAGGACTCACTGCTAAATCTAGTGCTGCTGGCTAAATTTGAATCTACTATGCATGGTCAGGAACCTGAGTCCGAACCTATGATATGAAACATCATAATGCAAAAAAGTATGGATTAACACGTAGGAATGTATTGGTATGCTAGATGAGGTAAGGCTGAATGTAAGGGTTCATATGCATGAGGATATAACTAACTGAATGAGAATAACTGAACATAAGAGTATGCAAAGAATTTGAGAATACTGTAAATATTGAGTATGCAATTTTTGCATATACACAGATAGTTATATATATATATATAAACTATAACTGAGCTTTTCTTACGCTAAGCATTGAATTCTGATAATTGATTAACTGATACTAATTGATTGTATCTGATAGTCCTGATTCTGTAAAATTGAGTAGAGTTCTGAACTGAAGACTGAAACTGAGAGTAAAACTATGGGAGGTAATCATCTAACCAATATGCCCTAAATTTAAACTGATAGGGGTCCAATCTGTAACCCAGTTGGAAGGATGCTAATACCGTGTCACAGGTACTAACACTAGAAAACTAGGATGCCAAGCCTAACTGACGGGTGACACCTGGGCGAGCCCAAGACTAATTTGATGGGTGACCCCTGGGAGGTAGTCAAGCCTAGTCTGACGGGTGACTCCTAATCCTGCGCTGGCTGCATAGTTCTGGAGTACAGGGATTGTTACTAATGACTCTGCCTATCTGTCGGAAAAGCCATCATCCCTGATCTCACTCAGTGTTGAATCCTACTCTCAACTGAAAGACACTGAACTGAGCATACTAGACTGGACTGGACTGAGTTTACTGAGTTTTCCTAAGTTCTGTAACTAACTGAGTTCTATTGAGTTCTACTGAGTTCTATAATAGACTGAGAGTACTGATCATGACATGATTAATACTATTCTATAACTAATACTGGCTCTAGGTAAACAACTAAATTGTCGGGTATTAAATACCCCTAGGACTCGATAGCATGAAAAGTAATTACAAAGCATAATCTTGAATAATATAACAATGTTCACTTGGTCATAATTCATTCATAGAGACATTTCATCAAACACTTGTAATGCATTAACTTGTACATAAATGGGATCATATAATAACAGGTCACGCCTTCACTAGTCAATTCACATAAGCATTTTACCAAACACTTGTAGGGCATAAGCTTGTACATGATTAAGATCTCATAATAACATCTTATGATTCCTCTATCTACTTCACATAGGCATTTTAGCAAATACTTGGGGAGCATGAGTATTTCACATGATAATGGTCATCACATAAACATCATGAACACAATACTTAATTGCAAATTCAAGGGTTTAGCATGTAATTCATATAATGTCCCCCTAAATAATATTCTATTTTTAATGAATCTTATCATGATCATGGATTGAAAACCAAATCAACATCATAGATGCATTAGTCAGTTTATAAATTTAGGGGTCTATCAAGATAATCACATATTTTTTATACATGCTATTTAATTTCATGAAACTTGCACTGAAATCATGGATTGAAACCCAACTACTATCATGAACATGAATTCAATCTAATTCAAACATGAAAATCATAAATCTGAGATCTTGTATATTTAAAAAAGGAATCTTGGACTCTATGGGTGAAATGAACCCATAGATGAACACCTAACATACCTGAGAAGAAAAGTACTTGAAGGTTCTTGGAGAGATTCTTAAGCTTGACCTTGATTTCTTGAACTAGGGTTTTTCCCTTTGAGAGAGAATTGCTTGCTTCTTGAGAAAATAGTGAATTAATGAGCGATTTGTGCTCTTTTAGGGTTTGATTGCATGTTTAGGCTGACTGGGGTGAGGAAAAAAAACCTTAGTGCCCTCAAAATTAAAACTCAAAACTGACTGAAAATTCTGATTTTATACGCTGGCATGACACGGCGCTATCACGCCGTGTCACTGGAAACCAACAATTGGGATCTTGGCTGATGAAACAATGCGATGCCATCACAGTGCCTCACTAGTTGTGAATTTTTCCTTTGGCGCGACGCGCCATGATCATTGAGTCATAATGAAAAGTGACAATTGGGAAAAAGGCTAGTGATGCGACGTGGTGGTATCGCGTTGTCTCACTGGAAAATGATAAATGTCATTTGGACTACCTCCACGATGCGTTGGAGTACCAGGTGGTACACTGTCTTACTAAAATGGCTCTAACTCTTCTCCCGGGTGTCGGATTTGGACGAATTTGGTATCGATAGAAGACTTATTCAATTTTCCACGCAATGAAAAGTCAAAATTTTGAAAAATCCACATGTATAAAAGTGTACTCATCATTAAATAAAGTCTTCAACATTCTAGGAACGAATTTTAAGCTAAGAAAAAGCATGGGGTGTTACAGATCCGCAGGCTGAGGAGGGCGCTACTGTTACCGGTTGAAGATTAGCCGGCTAGCCACACAAATAATAACAATGATAACGATGATAATAATAACTAGGCTTTTTTTTTTCTTTTACCTATGGATTTTTATTTTTATTTTTTGATAAAAAAATTATGTTTGATGCATTTGACATTTTAATTCTTATTTAACTTTCATGCTGTATATTTGTTTTTCTTAACAAATGACATGTGTACAATTAAGGAATAATTTGAATCCAGTATCAATAGCAAGAGATCAACTTATGATTTGAGTTATCTGTTGGATTTGTGACAGGAGCTGCATTTTATTATTTGAAACAGATTATTCATCTGTTGCAACAAAATAATTATTTGTTCCAACAGCTAAATATTCTTTTGCAACAGATATATATTCTGTTGCAATAGATTACTTGTCTGTTGGAACAGATAACTAATCTGGTGCAACAGATTATTTATCTATTGAAATAGATTACTAATCTGGTGCAACATATTATAAATTTATTGCAACAGAATACCCATCTATTCAATTCATATTATGGGCACCTAGAACCATAAATATGAATCCAACATGAGTCTACTGTTGTAACAGATCATTTATCTAGTGCCATAAATGATGAATCTGTTTAAACAGATTGCTCTTATGTTGCATTGATGTTCACATGCTAGCTATTATTAAAAAAACAGCACACTAGCAGTTACCCAGATGACAAATTCAACTAAAAAACATAATCTGACTTACCAAAGTCTCCTCTTAAATAAATGCCAATGTTGAAAGTAATGTACGAAATAAAATTTGACATAAGAAATTGATCAAAGAGCAGCAGTTGAGGTAACAACAACAACAACAATGATCAACAAGAAGAATACAAAAATGATAATGAGGTATAAGATGATGATAATAAATTAGAAGATGATGAATAAAGCAGCAACAACAATGAACAACAAATATTGCAAAGAGAGAGAAAATAATAATGGATCAGGAGAGAGAAAAATGCATCTTTTTTTCCTTCGTTTCCCGTTATATTGACTAACATTTGGATCAAACTGTAAATTTAAAAACTTGTGGATTATTTTAAAATTTTTCAAACTTTCTTAATCCATAATTAAGTAATTGTCACCTCCACTCAATTATTAAGACTTGTGTCATCTACACCTCATTTTAAAACTTTCTTGTCACTTGTAGCCCAAAGCCCCTCCTTAGTAGGACTTTAGCTTATTATAATTTGTAGCTATATTTTAATAATTTTTTAGTTATTCGGATAAAAATACAAATACAGACACATCTTGTAAATATATATGTATGAGTTGGATAGAGTTCTTACATGCATAGAGGTGAGATCATTGTTAATAGAGAATATTCTAAGATCATAATTTTGAGAATGGAAAGTTGTGTATTACCAAAACTAAGGTGTTTTGAGGTGAGGCGAAGGAGACGATTTTAGATCAAGAGGGTGTTTTGAGGATTAAGGGGCAAATCTGTGTTCCTAAAGTGACTGATTGGACTAGATCTATTATGGAGGAGGCCATTGTTTGTGGTATTACATTCATCCAGGCGCAATAAAGGTGTATCGTAACCTAAAGCAACGTGATTGGCAGTGTGAGATTAAAAGGGATATTGTCGAGTTTATAGCTAAGTATCTAAATTTTCATCAGGTGAAATATGAGCATCGAAGATCGGATCATTTTCTTCAAAAAAAATGCCAATTCTCGAGTAAAAATGGGAGCCTAGCACTATGAACTTCGTAGTTGGATTGCCTCATGTTATCTACAACATTTTTGGGTACAAGAATTTGTATATATATATGCAACAATAACTTCAACACAAGTTCAAGTCAAAGACAAGAACACTTATGAAGTTCCTTAACACCTTGAACATAAGATTATTAATAACATATCCAAGAAGTATGTAATTTTCTAAAAAAATGAGATGAAACAGAATTTTTAAGGACAAGTCCCCCGATTTCACTGAGTATCCTTAAGGAATAATTCCCCTAATTGTACCCGAGGTTATGAAATCTTCTTCCCAGAATAAAATGGCCAAACAAACTAACTGTAGCGGTACCTCAAACAATTAGAATCTCTTCGAACTCACTCAACGATTTGATTGATCACACAAAATATTTTTGAAGACAAGAAGAGTTTGTATGTTCAAAAAATTTTTCCTTTTCTAAATCTATGGATAAAAGCAGGTTTATATAACCATCAAGTGCCTCTTCTGAAAGGTGGCAATGGTTGACTTAAAAGGTGTAACCTTTCTGGAAATTCATGTCTGTTCGTCCAAAGAATGCGTCTTTTTCGAACAGGCATACCATTTCATGAATTAGTGTGTCATTTTGTTGAAGGGTTGCTTTCCTTCCGAAGCATCAATTCGCTTCTCACTGCATTTCGAAATAGTGTTTCCGCCACTGCATGGATGCATATACATGGAGAATCAAAACACAGAAAAAATTATTGCATTTTCCCTTTGGTATTTTCGGATTAAATTTCTGTCAAATAAATTTTGTCCAAAAAGATAGATCTCATCGATCGATCATTTGACAAATCCAAATCTAAGTCCGAAGACAAGACGAACAAGCGACGACGACGGCGGCGTGAGGCACCACTCTGTTCTTGCCTTATTATCCATATGGAGTAAGTGCTTCTTATTATAAACACTTCAAAGTTCCCTTCTCCCACCAATGTGGGAGAATTAGTGAATTTTCCCTTAAAAGAGTACACTTTCCATTTTAGTGTCTCTCTTTCTCTCCACTATTTTTCCTCCATTTTCCATTCACACTTTTCATACATATTGAGCTCAACACCTCAGACCTTGGAAAAGTTTAATTTTATTTGGGTGATTATGGATATATTGATCAAATCAACCTATTTTCTACTAGTGAAGATGATCTGTAATGTAGAAAAATTAGCAAAGATTTGTATTTATGAGATAGGTTAATTGCATGACATGCCCATTTTCATCATTTCAAATAGAATTACTTAGTTTAATTCGAACATTTCGAGTTCTTTGTAGCGAGAGTTGGATACTCAGTTAAGTATTAGTACGATATTTCATCTACAACTAGATTGCCAGATGAAAAGGACCATTCAAGTGTTGGAAGATATGTTGTGAGCTTGTGCAATAGATTTCGGGGGTCATTAAGATCAGTTTTTACCATGGTAGAGTTTTCCTATAATAACATCTACTATTCCAATATTCAGATGACCTCGTTCGAGGCATTGTATTATGGTATGAGATATAGGCCACCAACTGGGTGGTTTTATTCTTTTGAGGTTAGGCCTTAGGGAATCTGTTTATTGAGAGATTCAATGGACCAAGTGAGGTTGATCTAGAACCAGCTTTTAACGGCTTAGAGTAGACAGAAAAGGTATGCCAACATGAGGGTTCGTGACTTGGAGTTCATGTCAGTTGAGCATCTGATTGAAGGTATCACCCATTAAGGATTAATGAGGTTTGTGAAGAAAAAAAAAGATCAGTCCTAAATTTATTGGACTTTTTGAGGTTTTTCAGCGTGTGGGGAAGTGGCTTATGAGTTGGCTTTTCCACCAAGTCTTTCGATGGTGCGCCTAGTTTTCCATCTTTTCATGTTAATTAAAGAAGTACCATTTAGATAATTCACATGTGATTCGGTGGAATTCAGTGTAGTTGGACCAAAATTTGACATTTAAGGAAGAGCGTACAACTATTTTGGATAGGCAAATTGGAAATTTAAGGTCATAGGAGATAGCATCGGTGAAGGTACAATGAAGGTATCGTCCTTACGGGGAAGCCACTTGAAACGTTGACTATGGAATGCGAACAGATATCCTTTATCTTTTTGATAGTCCAAGAACTTTTTCTCTTTCTATTCAAGGATGAACGTTTGTTTTATTGATATATGATGTAACGACTTGTCAAATTTTTATGATTTTTTCTTATTTTAACCCTCTCCGTAGTTATTGTAAGTGATTTATGACTCTCGGGAATGGAGAGTATGAATCTTGTGGTGTTCGCGATCGATTTAAGTCATTGATTGAATTCTTGAGTTATAAGAAGGTTATGTTTGCATACGGTCAACTTTCGACGATGTGTTAATGCTTTCAATAGGTACACAACATGCCTTTTAGTTAATTTAAATATTTGATTTGTTTTCATGAAATTATGAATAAATTTTGAGGGTCTATTTGAAGTTTTGGATTACATTTAGACAATTAATTAAATTCATGGATAATTAGATCGACTAAAGCCACAAATTTATAACCTATCATATATCACATGACCCGCATTCAAGTTGATCATAATAACAACGAAAACGAAAGAGAATTCAACAGTTGCTGCATCGGGACAATCATATGCTTCAGGTGAGAACTTTGAACTTTGGGATATATATTTGTTAAATGATATAGTATTGCTGGTAATTAATTAAACCTTATAGATAGAGGGGACAAGAAAGTCTGGTGCAATTATGGCGTAATGATGATGAGGTAAGTGGAATTTATGAGGTGGTCATGTGATGAATTGAGGGGATTAGGAGTAAATTGATAGCAAATCGCGTCTTATACTATAAAGTGTTTGGTGGAATTATTGTTGACCATGTTAATTAGTTATGGTGCAGTGGTATTAAGTAGATTTAAGGAGAAAAAAGAGCTTATGCTAATCTAATGATAACCCAATATAATGATGATCGAATAACTGAAATAGAATGATAAAATGAGTTGATGACTACTCATCCCCATTTATTTCGATAGTAGTGCAGCAATTGTTTTCATATTCAGATAGAGTTTGCAAATTCGCGGATAGTTACCTTACTATAATTTCTCTTAAATTTATATTTTAGTTATAGGATTTTTAGAGTAAAAAACTCTTGATATGGTGATGGGAAATGACATAGTCACCATGTATATGAAGACCGTTAAGTAGATTTAAAGTATTGAAGACCTTATAAAATTAATGAAGGAAGCATGAAAGGTCTACAATACTAAAATGGATATTTAAGCAAGAGATGACTACATTTTAAAAAGTTAATTGACTAGATAAAATAATTTTCTTATTTTCTTTTTTTGGTTCAAGGATAACATTGTAATAAGTTTAAATTATTTGGAAATTCGAGGTAGCTATTATTGATTTCAGAGACTACTGAAATCTCCTTCACCCTTATCTTTATGCATTTTTTGTATTTTGAGATACTCAGACTTTTCTTTGATTTCTGCAATAGAGGCTTGTATTGATTATCATATTTGAATTTATTTATGTTGTTTTCTATTCTAATTTTTTCATCTATTTTGAAGATTATATTAGGTTTTACTTTATTCTTATTTTCTTCCATTTTTATAGTTTTGGAATATTTTGTGCGGATTGTGTTTTAGACTTACCTATCATGAAGGATGGGATAGGTGTTATCACGATCTCGATTTTAAATCATCATGATGACTTATTTTCATTTTTACTCCGTCTCAAAATAATGTCACATTACTATAATTAGTAACAATTTAACTTTAAAATTTCACTTATACCCTCAATGAAATGATTTTCAACGACACAAATTTCTAGGAATTATTTTGGACCACAGTTTTAGAAGGTTTTTTTCTTAAACTCCAAACCAAATCAAATTGTGCTACATAAAATGAGATGAAGTAATAGGTATTAAAAAATGATTTGGAGAATAAGTAATTAATGTCAAGTGTCAAACATGGACAAAAAATTATCTTTTCTTGATTTATCAAAAATAACAGATAAAAATAAAAATTAAATTAAAAAAATAATAATAAGTAAATTCAAACGAAGAGAATGATATTTAAATATTAATGGAGTGCAATAATAACTCGTCTATGGGATTCATGATGGCATTACATGACTATTCATTATGTATTTCTTTTTGTAGAGTAGATTTGCTTGCTTGTTTAGGTAAGTTAGTCAAGTTGGATGGATTAGCTAATTTGAAATCCCGGGATATACACCATATTTTATGTTTTCTTTTAGAAAAAGTTTATTCAAAGATGGATAATATTTAAAATATTATTTGCAAAAATTATAAAAAGAACTACCTCATCTTCGAGTGTGGTTGAGTTGGTTTGAGGGGTGACTTTCAAAGCGGAGGTCGCGGTATCGATCCCCCTAATGTTTTCTCAATCTAATTCGTCGCACGGGATTTATCTAGTGTGGTTTACATCTCCTGTGTAGTTTACGAGCGTTTGCACAGTGAGGGGTTTACCCAGTACGCACAAAGTGCTAACCACAGAGTGCTCACTCGAAGGGCAGAGATTATAGCGTCTGCGAGTTTTCCTGGAGTTTCCGAAAAAAAAATGCATTCAACAAAATTACATTATAAAATATTGTTCACTTTTTAAGTACTTACAAAATTGGCCAAATTACAATTGTTTCCTCTAACTGCTGTCATTATACCACTTTTCTGAAGTACGAAATATCAAACACTTTGTCTTCATCATATTCTTCCTTTTCATCCCGCTTCAATAAATCACTATTTCTAGTTTTATTTTTTTCCATCTTTTACGTCTGAATTAATTCATCAACAATCTCAACTATTCACACTTGCAAAATTTCATCTTTCAAACTTCCCATCAAAATTAATTTTTGAACAATATTCATTTCTCAGTTCACCTGGTTTCATACAAAAATTACTAAGAGTATGATTTCAACCTTTGCAATATTAATGAAGGAAGAGAAGAAAAGGGAAAACTGAGAAGAATTAAAAAAAAAGGAATCAAAGGAAAAAAAATAGTTTTCACTTATAGGTCAAAATAGTTTTGGACTATGATATTGTAATGTGAGTGTCATACATGTATTTTTATGAAACTGTCTCAAAATTATAACTAAACACAACTTTATCTTCATTTTCAAGTTTAAAAACTAGTGCTTAAAATACTTTTCAGTTTCACAGAAATACTATAAAAATACTTAAACACTATTTTAACATAAAAATACCTAAAATAAATCAACTCAAATATGTTCTAGAATCGTAGAGCCTCTTAATTTACTCTTTTAGGGCAAACCTATAGCTTCGAAGCTTTATTGCTTCCTCAGAATCATTTATTGTTTGCATTCAGTTCTTTTAAGAACATATTTAACTGCTAATACATTAATTTAACGAGTTAAATCAAGACGTATATTTTAAATTTTATACTAAATTTAACCGTGCCATTTTCCCTTATAAAAGTGAAATGGCTGAATACACATGAATGCTTCTATAAACAAATCATCTCTTAATGCCAATAAATGAAAAAAAAAAAATGACAATAAAGAGAGAAAATTATGATATGTTAAAACGGGTCAAAAGGAACGTTAACTAGGCAACGGCCTAATTTGTCATAATGAACACCTTTAGCTTTAATTAGGGCAGGACATATTTTGGTTTAAACCGAATAAACCAAACTAAAATTTTAATTTCGATTTGGTTTTTTAATTTGTCGGATCGATTTTGATTTTCAATTTTTGAAATTCGATTAAACGGTTTGGTTTTCGATTTTTCAAAAATATAATTCGGATAAACCGATTAACCGAAATTCTATAAATAATTAATTATATATATATATTATTATATATATATAATAATATAATATAAATATATAATAGCAATCCTAATAACTAATAAGTAATAGCACGCCACATACAACTAACAGCATACATCAGTCCAATAGTCGAACAATCGATCGAACCATAGACCGCCAGCGAGATCGTTGTCTGTTCAACAACATCAGAGCCAGCGACTAGACGACCATTATGGGCTGCAACCCACAATGCCGACTATGATCTTTCCGGCAGCGACCACTCTTCCGAGTTCTGACTGTTTATGCAAACTTATGCATAATGAAGTTATATATTATGTTAAACTTATGGTTATATCATTCAATTTCATCTATGTTGAGTTATTTATATCTGAAAATGAAAAATAGGTTTGAATTATGTTTTAAAAAAAAAAAAATAATTTTAGAAGTCCAGTCATAACAAAGAGAGGTTTACTACTTTAATCTTCAAAATCGAAATAAAAATCCGAAAAAATCGAACCGAATTTGTGAAACCCGAACCGAACCAAATTTATTTCGATTTGATTACGTTTATCATTTTTGTCAATCCGAAAATTGAAAAATCGAATCAATATTAAACTATCAAACCGAACAAACCGAATGCCCAGCCCTAACTTTAATGCAATTTAATTTTGCAGCGATTTCTGCTGAAATATAAATGCAAAACATCAAAAAATAATAATTTTTTAAAAAAAAAAAAATTAATGTTGTAAATATATTCACATTATAGTGAATGTCTATTAAGAATATATTATTTGATATCTATCAGCATATGAAATATCTATCTTTTATAGAAACTAGGAGTAATTTTTTCTATAAATAGAAGAACTTTCTTCATTTTAAAAAACTATCAAGAATCTCTCAAGAGAAATAAGAATTAATCTCTCTTCTCTCTCACTCTTGTTCTTCTCTATTTTATTTTTCATAACATGTTATCAGCACAAGACTCTACAATTGAGTACGTTAGAGAGATCTGTCGTCGCATTAAGACCACGAGTCTCGCTGGTGAGCGTTGGACACCACCACCAATATGGTGATAAAATTTCCAAAGGAAGATACCTTCAAGCCAAGGAACATTGTTTTCCTTTTTGAAGATCCTTTGCAATGAAATCAGTATCATCCAGATGTCTTACAGAATCAGAGCAGCAATCTAATACAATTAGGTACACTTGTATCAATTTGGCAAGAAAATCACTTTCTACCAAGATATTTTAACCTATGAGCACTGTAGACATGTAATTTTATCCTTCCCGAAAGTCAATCACCTTTATCCATGTGATAAGTTCCCAAATAATAAAATCATAATAATTCATAACAAACTTTTAAGTTTTAACACTTCATCCGAACAAAAATAACAATCTACCATAACAACTTTGACACTTCACCACCCTCTACCCCTACCCATATACCCCTACCCCACATCACCTCACTTTTTTTTTCTTCCACTAACAACACACATATACACTCACAGCTCACATCATCACAGACAGATCACATATACAGAATATATAACTCACACCAAAGGGACTCACACAGAGCACGCATATACACACACCATCATCTTTCATTTTTCAAGATCACTCTCATATATAGAATACACCTCACATCATTTATAACACACACTCACCATCACAAAAGAATAGACGAGGGGCAGCTCCACATGTATAGGTGGGGTGTGTGTGCACCCGTTAACATCAAAAAAAATTACTTATATATGTGTGTATATACCTTGACAAATTGGGATATAACTAATAGTGCACCTAAAGATGAATGGTAGTGCACCTTGGTGCACGGGTTGAAGCTAGCCCTTCCGTCCACGCGATTAGGGATCGATTTTACTGAAATGGGGATTTGAACTCACGATCATTCCGTAAGGGGAACCCTCTTTGACCATTGAGCTACCACAATTGATTGTTTAAAAATGTTAAAAGTAAACTTCATATTATAAGAAAGTAAAGTTATTAGCTTAAAACTCTTTTTGTTCTATATATTTATTTTTTGAGTATTGTTCGTCTTTAGCGACCAATTAAATATGATAATATTCCTTAATCGACATCGAAAGGATTTTTTAATGTCTTAAGATAATATTGGTGCTCCATAATATTATCAAAAGCAATAAGCCTAAAAAAGCTTCAAGGTCTATTATGTTTAAGCACAAAGTACAAATAAAGCATGAGATTTAACGAGAAAAGGCATAAAGGTAGAAAAGATATAAATATATGTCTAGTCCAAGACTAATAATATAAGCATGAATGACAAATATATGAACAAAAAAATTAATATTTTTTGTTAAAGTGAAATATCAATTGTTTAGTGTTCGTCTCCCCAGAAAGCCTAATTGACGAGGAAAAGTATGTATCAGAAATTAGAACCTAAGCTTCACATTAAGCGAAGCGAGTGCTCAACACATTTTGAGTCGTACTTTGAGGCTTATGCACGTCTTTGACAACACTGGTGCACCCACAGATTTCAAATCCTGAGTTCGCCTCTGGATAGACAATAATAATTCTCTACACACACACAGAATACTCTCAAAAGATGCTCACCATGGACTGAATACATCCACTCACATATTCCCACCATCCATCGACTCTCATAGACATATAGATCTCATCCACTCTCAATTTACATGAAAGAAAACACACATACACATACAGAGTACACACGCACACGTATAGAGTAAAGAAAATAGTAGGATCATGAGAGAGAGAGAGAAAACAGAGAGAGAATTGATCAAAGTGAGAAAATTAGAGAGATTTGAGGGATATTTGTGCGAGAGGGGAGAGGAAAAGATGGAGAGCTACTGTTCTAGCAAATTTTTTGTTGGGAAATACCTTGTCGCTCAGAATCTGAGCTGTCATCGATCTGTCCATCACTCGCTGAGCTTATCGAAGCTTCGACAAGGCACAAACGACAACCCAGCTCTGATTTCAGTGGGGTTAGTTCGGAAATTGAGATTTGGTGTTCATATAAAGGGTTTTTCCACTAGTTTTAAAGTTGTCTGATTGTTATTTTTGTATACCGAGTTAGATTTTGTTTGTTGTTGAAGTCGTCCATTCGGTGATTCCAAGTTTGGGCTTTCTTAAGCATTATTATCAACGGAATTAGTTTTTTGAAGGTCCATCCCTCAACTTTACTACTTTTATTATCTCAAATATGTTTAACATTGTAGGTTTGTGTTGTGGTTGTGAGTATATTTGAGCCATGTTGATTGTCGTTATCTTGGTTTCTATCTTAAAAATTGAATTATCGTATGAATGGGAACTGAGTAATTGCGTGACTAATAATAAATTGGGATGGGATTCAGAAATTGATGAAGTAAATATTAACTTTTTTTGATCACTGATTGTGGTTTGATCTAAGACGAATGTAATTTTGTCAAACCAGATAATGTCATGTTTTAGGCCGAAATCGATAGGCAAATTTTAGATTTTGGATAGGCAAGCCTTAGGAGTTATGATTGTTGAATGCTAGAATGGTTTGAATGATTTTGTTTTATCATTGAAAGGATGTACTCATTTGGCCAGGGAATGCACCAAAGTATCTGTATTATTTTATTCGGAGAATGCCCCGAGAAAGTTGTACTTGAAGACGGCACACGATCAAGGCCCAAACATTGGGTGGAGTTTAGTTTAGGATTAGTTTCGAATAGAGTAGGTTTTACATTTCCGTATTTTTTATTTTTAGACTGTTTAATTTGGACTGGACATTATTTTGGTTTCGAACTTTGTTTGATTTGTTTGTTTACTTATTTTTATGTGTTTTGTTGATCTATTCACTTCATAGTATCATACTAGCCGATATATTCCATGAAGCGACCGTGGTCGAACCATGGGACCGAGAGATGCCTAACACCTTCCCCGGTCAACATAATTCCTTAATCAAAATCTCTGTTCGCAAATCAGTTTTTAAAAGAGTCAAAATAGTTTTGAAAAGTATTTTCAAAGGTGACTTGGCACACCGAATTTATGTCAAGTGGTGACTCTGAATTTTGAATGTAAACAATCTTTCGAAACAAATTATTTTTTTTGTCACTTAATAATAAAAACTCTTTCAAACCTAAAATCATATCTTTTTTTGTAAAAAAAAAAAAAAGGTGTGACAGCTCTGGCGACTCTGCTGAGAAATTTTGAGAATTCAAGCTTTTTTTAGAGTTGTATCGGCTTAGTTTGACATTATAGGTGTATAGACGTTGTTTGTGTTATTGTTTGTATTTGTTTTATCATTGTTGAGTTCCTACGTGCTACATGTTTACAATTTTTCTCTTATGTGTTACCGCTTTATATCTATCATCATTTGCATAACTCGTGTCATTTCTTTTGCAATAAGTCTGTAGTACACGCTGTGTACACGACCTTTAGTTGAGTTATCCTTATTTTAGGAAGGGGAGCCGCCGGCTGGTATGGAGTAGGTGAAAAGCTATCATAGCCACTATCGACCATATGCTCCCCCGAACAGCCTTGTTAGTGGACCCAAGCGTAGGTCAGCCTTTAAGTAATGCTTATCTGCATCATATAGCGGGACCCACTTGGTCCTTTGTAGGAGACTCACCCCTAAAGCATCCTAATGTGCTAATTATTGCATCTTTAAGGGTAATAGGGTCATTTGACAGACTGATTTGGGAAAAGCATGTGCTAAAATTAAAGGAAAGTATGTAGGCAAAGAAAGGTTGAAAAAAGACGAAAAAGAAAAAGAGTGGGAAAAAAGAGTTTTGTAGTTTTTTTAGTGTTCTTTATGGCTTTTGTTTTTCACAATCCAAAAATTCAAAAAGATTTTGCCTTTTTTTCCTTTAGAAAGCATCCATAATTTGAAATTTTTTAAAAAGTTTTTTTTTCAATAGAAGCTTTTTATAAGGAAAAATTCAAAAAAAAAAAAAAAGTAGAAGTTTTGTACATTTTATATAATGAAAATGCCAATAAAGATTTTTCTTTCATAGTTGTTGGTGTCATTTTATGTGAAGTGTCTAATTAAAAACCCAAAAAAGATTTTATTGGTGTTGTTCATCTTCTGTCTTTGGTCGTGTCTCTTAAGTTAGGGTCAATCTGTTAGTTAATCCCTAATTGTCCAATCTGGATGAACTACGCACACCTGATTTTCCTCTCTCGGGAGTGAGATACATAGGTATTCCTTCTAGGGTTCGGTGATCTTATTTAAATAATTCAAAAAAGATTTTCTTCACTTTTCATTTAGAATAGGTGTTTCATATACATCTTTAAAATAAAACTACAAAAAAAATTCTCCTTTAATAGTTTCAAATTTTATTTTTGCATGAAATTCAAATTCGAAAACCCAAAAAGATTTTTCTTTGGTGGTCATTGGTTTCATTTTATATAGGGATGTTAAAGCTGAAAAAATTCAAAAAGATTTTCGTCAATACTTGTGATAATTTTTTATTTTCTTTTCTTCTTAGAGTTTTAAGAAAAAAAAAACAAGAGAGTTTGATTGGCCATGTTATGCCAAAACTCACGAACTACGCACACCTGATTCTCCTCTCTCGAAAGTGAGATACGTAGGTGCCCTTCTTGGGTTCGGTGATATTTTCCAAAGAAAAAAAAGGTTTCGAGAAAGTATTGAACTCTAATATGTTTGTTATCTCTTGTTAAGTTAGTTTAAGGTGGTTAGTTTGTGGCATTGTAGCATTGTAATTGCTCCTCCACATCACACCAAATCTAAGGAAGGATTAATTGTGTCCAACAAGGATATAGAGAGTGACATCATGGATCAAATAAAGAGTCAAGAAAATGAGAGTTTAAAGCAAGAGATTAAGAGACTAAGACAACAAATGACAAAAATGCACCGAGCTTGGGTCAATGAGTTGCCTCCCCCTCCATTTCCCACTATTGATCCTACAAATTCCATGAGTTTTCCACCAAAATCGCAAATTCAGTTTCCTACTGTTGTTGATGCACCACAACATGTCTCAAAATTTATTCCTCAACTGCATCCCAATATTTCCACCAATCTTTGTCTAGCTCCTCAACATAAGTCTACTATACTCACAACACCACATGTCATCTGTGATTTTGGTGCTCAATCCTCTATGAGGCTTCCACATTTGCTATCCGCCCAACGGTTGTGCTTTTGCATGCTGCTAGTGGACCTATGTTCAAAACTCTTGGTGATCATTGATATACTCCTGGGCCTATTTTTAAGTTAATTGGGCCACCAAAATTTCTTAACAAGAAGCCTATTATGTCAGAAGAGATAGAGAAAATGGTCGAAAAAATGAAAAGTGCAAAAAATGTAATGAAAAGTTCCCTAGAACTTGCGGGTAAAGAAGATGTTTCCTATAAAGATGGGGGCATATCTTCAAATATCAACCTTCTTTCAAGATTTGAGATTAACATGAAGGACATGAGGATTATGTGAAATATTTGGGACAATATCGCAATCAATTAAGAGAAACTGGAGGGAAGAAGAATGAGGAAGATGTAGTTGTTATTGTAGTTAGACAACGGGCACATCCAAGAAGGTCAGGTCATCGTTAACCTCAGTCTCAAGCCCAGATTCATACCCCAGCTCTCTATAATCACTCCTAAAATCCATTATACTTCATTTCCCCACCTCCATACGTGCATAGCCATATGTTCAACTCCTTTCTTATTCATAATGGCGTGCATCAACTCCACGGAGTTATCCTCCAACTCCATAAACATATCAAAGCCCTTTTAGGTCCGATGTTCGATCCAAGTCAAATAATGAAAAGAGGCAGAAGCCTAGAGATAGTTTCACATCAATTAGAGAATGGTATGCCAGTTTATTCCATAGATTGGTATAGTAGGGCATGATTACTCCTGACCCATATTCAAAAAATTTTGATCCTAATGTACGATGTGCATATCATTCTAATGTTCAGGGTCAGAGTATTAAAGATTTTCGTGCTTTGAAGGGAGAAATAGAAAATATGATTCAAGATAAATTGATTGTGGTGTAGAATATTGGCAGTGATAAAAGCCCTAGTCATGATGATGTGTAAATTAGTGGCTAAGATGTCAAGTTCAGCAATTGAAAAGTCACCCCTCTCCTTACCAGGAAGAATTGTTGGTAGTTTTTTGAATATTTTTAGGGTTGTAGTTAGGAATCTATCTTGTTTTGTTTACTTGTCGTCTTTGTTTAAACTCTTCTATTTTTTCTTTTATTGAAACATGGTGTCCTTTGTTGTTTTGTCTTATTTTAAGAAGTTGTTTATATTCCTTACACAATACATTTTGTGTTTATTCTAGTGTTATGACATGCCTGCAGAATTTTTCAGCCAGATTTTAAAATTTTGTTTAATCATGAAACATTGAATCAGAGGGCTAAAGTTAGAAAAAAAGGGCATATGAGAAATTGATAGAGTGTTGAGATATTTGGTGACCATGTCGAAGCCTTCTTTCAAAATTAAGGTAATTATTTTGAGAATCACAGGAATAACTCGGTCATCAATTGAAAAACATGTCTTAATTAGGTCAAATAATGAACGTGTGATCCCTATATCAAGAGAAACGGGAAGATAATCAGCTCTATAAAAACATGTGTCATTTGATGTGAGGGATGTACAATAAAGGTGGAGTTGTATGTTTGACAATTGTAGAAGAAGAAGTGACACACATGCTCAGTTAAAGTCAGTGTTGTTAAAGTGTCACAAATGATCTTTATCTTTCACTTCATATTGCATGATGTGTACTTGAATTTTCAAGGATTGATACGACGAAGGCATTTCATTCTGCTATCCAAATATTATTTCATCCTTTGTTTACCCCATTTGAGCTTTAATGTTATTTATTTTTATACCCCTCTTTGGAATCAAGATAGAGTCAACAAAGATCAAAAGAAAAGTGTCGAGCAAAAGAATAGAGTAAGAAAACTTAAAAAAAACAAGAGAAAAAATAAGTCAAAAAGAAAAGAAAAAAGAAGATTGTCAAGAACAATAGAGTCAGAAATGATCCCCCCCCCCCAAAAAAAAAAGAGTCAACAAAAGAAAAAAAAATCAAAATCAAGCAAAACAAGTTGTCGGAACTACGTGAGACCTGATTCTTCTTTCTCGGGGGTAAGATAAGTAGGTTGCATTACTCTAGGCTCGGTCTAACCAAATAAATAATTTAGAATTTCCCAGTTAAGAAAACTGGGCATGAGTTAATCTTCATTATTTTAGTCAATTTCAAAAGTTGTAAGTCCCACCTCACCTCAAGTGTCGTTTGGGCCTCATACCCCCTTTCTTCTAACCTTATCCAAAAGCCAAGTTACAACCAAAAAAGAACTTCAGATCAATCTTTAAGGATGTTAAGGGTAAGCATGCAATGGATATGATGATACATATGGGTACTACTTGTCTTCCTCAGCATAAGGAACCAGGAGAGAAATAAAAATGAGAGTCTGATTGGTGAAAACCCTCACGGGCACCTAAGGCAATGGTAAGTTGAGAGATATAAAAATGAGAGAGTCTTGTTGGTAAAAACCCTCACGGGCATCGCAAGACGATGGTGAGCTGAAAGAAATGAAAATTAGAGAGTATCATTGGTAAAAACCCTCACGAACACCATAAGGCAATGGTCAGTTGAGAGAAAGAAAATGCGAGAGGCTTATTGGCGGAGACCCTTCAAGGCGCCACTAGCCGAATGAGATCTCCGAATGCAATTGGCCCAAGGAAGTAACTCAGTTTCAAGGCCATTAAATCAAGAACAATTGGTAGAAAGTTTGGATGGAAAGATCAGACAGCTTAATCCAAAATGCATGGCATAATCATTAGAGTTGACTGTCATTTTTAGATAAATTTTTAGTTTCTTTATTTCAAATGAGGACATTCATTGTCTTTTCTTTCTTTTTTTTTTTATTTTATTTTCTTGATTCAGTTATCCAAGTAAAAAATCATTGTCATTTTTTCTTATCTTTGAGTCAAGTCCATGTCAAAATAAGTGAGAAAAGATTTTAAAACTGGATACCAACTTCTTCAATTGCACAAAGCAAGACAAAAATACAACAAATGAAAGAGACATAATTATGAGCCAAAATAAGGCATGCAGAAAGTTTTGTCAACAGACAAGTCTGGAAACTCAGGGAAATGCCAAGGTTCAAAGGATTTATCTGAGAAACATGGCAAAATCTAGATACTATGTTTGTTTTAGAGTCGCTCTTAATAATCTGAGTTTAGATCAATGAGGCAACAAGACAATGACAAATACTAATGATTGGAAGCAAAATTTAAATATGACGAGCGTAAGAGAAATTGCCTCAAAAGCCAACCACCCTATTTTAAACTCACAAGTTTCTTTGTATGAAACAGGAACATTTGCTACCTTCAAGTCAAAGGCTTCAAAGCGCAAATGTCTAGAGGTACAATTCCTTATTTCTACAAATGCAAGAGAAGCGTTGTTGTACAAGTTTGGTTATCGCAATTATGGTAAAACTCATCATCTTGTATCCCTAAGAGACACATTCTATAATTTGGGTTTTTTATGTCTCATGGCTTGGAGGTGAACTTTCTAATTTAAACCGTTAATTTTAAAAGATGCACTTTTCGCAAGAACTTTTCACTTTCATTCTTAAGAAGGGGACTTGTTGGTCTCAGTCATTCAATTTTACCGTTAAAAGGGGCATTTGTTGATCAAGATCTTGATTCATCTTTGCATTATGCACT
This sequence comes from Capsicum annuum, assembly GCF_002878395.1. Lineage (NCBI taxonomy): Eukaryota > Viridiplantae > Streptophyta > Magnoliopsida > Solanales > Solanaceae > Capsicum > Capsicum annuum. Next base: position 26,111,036 of record NC_061113.1, on the reverse strand, counting down.
GTTGCAAGTAGTTGTGATTGGGTTGACACCCGCAAAAGCTTTTGATGAAAACTAGGGCAAAAACTAAAAGTAATTCATGTTATATGGAACTTCACTTTAGGAACTTCCTAGAAAGTGAGACTTTATTTTTCTGAAATATGGAATCTTTCTTTATCATAATCTTTGAAGAACAGAGTGATAAAATTGAAAGTTAGGAGCTTTCCTAGAGAACGAAGTGAAGAAATTACAACTCAGGAGCCCGCTCGAAGAATAGGGTGAAGAAATTACAAGTTAGAAGTCCGTCTGAAGAACAAGGTGATGAAATTTCAAGTCGGGAGCTCACCCAGTGAACAGAGTGAAGAAATTGCAACTCAGGAGCCCGCCCAAAGAATAGGGTGATGTAATACCCCGTACTTCTACCTATCTTAAAATCGTCCCAAGAATATTAGAAACTTACTTTGAAAGATGAATCCACTTTTATACGTGTGGTATTTTTAAGATTTTCACTTTTTGTTAAGTGGAAAATTGAATAAGCTTTTCATCGATACCCATTTCGCAAAAATCCGATGAAAGTTATGGCCGAAATACAGAAAGCAGTCAAAACTGCCCAGGTGCGACGATGAGGGCCGACGGACCGTCAAACTAGCTATGAACCATCGCCCAAATCATTGCAGCGGTGGCAGTGATACCACTTTCTGCTAAAGAGTGATGGCTCAGGCTGACGAACTATCGAGCTAGAGACGGACCATCGCCCAAGCCATCATAGGAGAGGCAGTGAACCCCTATTCTGCCCAGGTACGACGGTCAGGACTGACGGACCATCGCACCCACTGTCGCATATTTTTTTCAGTAATTTTAATTCATTTTTAAATGGGGATTTTTGGTCTTTTACCACCCTTTTCTAATACCTAATAATATCATACATAGACTCATAAGTTCATTATCCATCTACAACATCAAATTAGGGTTTTCTCTCTAAGATAATCCCCAGGAACAAGATCCAAATCCTCCTTCAAAAAATTAAGAGATTCAAGTTCTTCAAGTCCAATGACTTCAAGAAACTTACAATTAAGGTATATCATATGTTGATTCATGGGTCCCTTTCACCCAAGAAGCTTAAGAATCTCTTTTCAAAATCCAAGATTTGTCTCTTTATGAATGTTCATGATTTAGAATAAATTGAAATTCATGTTCATGATGTTGTGGGGTTTTGATTTATGTTTAAATTTCATATTCCAATTATTGACCCTAGTATATGAATATTTGCATAATAATCATAATAAACCCTTAAATTTACACGTTGATTGATGTATCTATGATTATTAGATGTGTTAATGATTGTATAACCAAAGCATGCTCCCCATGTGTTCGATTAAATGCCTATGTGAAGGAAAAGTGTCATACTAGTATGATAATATGAAATCCTCATTCATGTACAAGTTTATGCATGTCCAGTGTTTGATGAAATGTCTTAGTCAATGAATTATGGATATGTCATTGTGGTGCTTTAGAAATTGTACTTCATGAAATCCCCAACTTATTGTATTATGAATTGTGATATTGCTCGTGTATTCAAGAAAGTCATGCTTTGTCAGTTTCCTTCTATCGAGTTCTGGGGGCACTTGTACCTAAAAATTTAGTTGTGTGCCTAGAATCAGTGTCATATTTTTCAAGATACTCTCAGCAAGCTATGTTCAGTAGAATTCAGTCAGTCTTGTGATGCAAAAAAACTCAGTAATCACAGTAATAGAGCTGTGCAAAAATCGAATCGATCGATAAACTGAATCGATAAAAATGTTATTGGGTTATTGGTATTGGGTTATCAGGTTAACTATTTTTTATTGGTTTTATAAAAAATTTATTAGGTAAACGGTTAGGTATCAGTTTTAGCTTATTAGGTTATCGGTTTAACCGATAACCCAATAAGGATACACTAAGTTATTGTTTTATCCCTATTTATGTTATATAGAGAGAGAGAGAGAAAGAGAGAGAGAGAGATAAAGAGAGAGAGAGATAGATGGATGGATGGATGGATGGATGGATGGATGGATGGATGGATGGATGGATGGAATGGATGGGATGGATGGGATGGATGGATAGATGGGATGGATGGATGGATGGATAGGATGGATGGATGGATGGATGGATGGATGGATGGATGGATGGATGGATGGATAGATAGATGGATAGATAGATGGATGGATAGATAGATGGATAAATAGATGGATAGATAGATGGATGGATGGATATGTTTATGTATATAGATTATATGCACTACAAATTCATAATTCAGTGATTTACAAAGTATTAACCTATTCAGGGTAACAAAGGCACAATATAAAGTTCGTCTATTATCATAATAAAAAACTTGAAGCATTTATAGCTTCCAACAATTAGGATTCAATTTTTTTCCTAACTAATATTCAGTTCAAGTTTGAAGATTCTTGTAAACTAAAATGTATTGCGTAGGTTTTGGCGGTACTTAAGATTTTATTTTTTTATGTTAGCTATTACAATTTCTATTTTATAAGTATTTTCTTATTGGTTAAACAGAAAATCGAATCGTTAAGGACCAAAAATCGATAAACTGAAACTGATAAGAAAATATCTTATTAGTTGGTTATTAGTTTTACAAATGTTAAAACTGAAAACCGATAAATCGAACCAATAACACGTAAAATCGAACCGAACCAACTGATGCACACCCCTCCTAGTAATCTCAGTCAGTTATCAGATCTCAGTGATACTCCATCAGCTAACGGAACTCAGTAAACTCAGTCCAGTCAGTTCAATATAATTAATTCAGTGTCTAATCAGATGGGAGTAGGATTCAGCACCGAGTGAGCCCATGGATGGGAACTCACCTATGAGTAGAGGGTGTGATTCTTAGAAGCAATCCTTGAGCTCCAGAACTACGTAGCTAGAGTAAGTTGAGACATCTAACCTATTAGATGAGGGTTGATGAGGTGGCTTAACCTGTACGATGAGGGTCCCACCGTTCTCCTTAGAGTACCAGTTAGATGAGGGATCAATCACAACTTGTCTTTACCAGTGGCGCGGTATTGACACCCTTCTAATTAAGGTTACAGATTGGACCCCAACTCAGCTATAATGCTTTATTTGGGGCATGTCGATTAGATAACTACTTCCCACAGTTACAGTCTCAGTCTCAATCTCAGTAATAGAACTCAGATAGTTCTACAGAATTCTGCACTGTCAGATATAGTCATCCAGTTCAGTACGAAACTCAACCAGTTCCATTAAAAACTAGACTGTCAGATATAGTCGCTCAGTATTAGTTATTTCAGCTATACAGTTATCAGTATCTCATGTTATCAATACTCAGATTCAGTAATCATGTCATCATGAACTCAGTTATAGTTATTATGTACTCATTTATGTATTCTCACGTTTATGTTATTTAGTCAGTTAGTATAGTTCATACATGTGAACCCGTTGCATTTAGTCTACCTCACATACATACCAGTACATTCAAATGTACTGACGTATTTGCGCTATGGTGTCTTATACCATAGGTTCAAAAGCACGAGCTCCAAAGTATCAGCAGCATTCCAGTCTCAGCAGTCAGAGTTAGCAGTAATTCCTCATCCTTCGAGGACATGACCATTACTTGATTATCTCATTAATTAATTTATTTCAGTAGTTGGAGTTAGTTGGGGACATGCCCCATCAACTTCTTATTCAGACAGTTCATTCAGTTCAGACTAGCATGTTCAGATAGTTATTTCAGTTGTTTAGGTATTGATGTACCATATCTCCAGATCTTTGAACCTTATGGTCTTTCATCCTTTATTTCTGTATTTATACAGTATATTATGTAGTGTACAGGTACAGATATCAGTCATGGGTTAGCTTATGGTCCTTTGGGATCATGAGCACTGTATAGCATTCTGGGTACCAAATTCGGGGTGTTACAGGTGATGAAATTAAAAGTCGGGAGCTCACCCGAAAAACATAGTGAGGAAATTACAAGTCAGGAGCCTGCCCAAAGAATAGGATGATAAAATTAAAAGTCGGGAGCTCACCCATAGAATAGGGTGAGGAAATTGCAAGTCAAGAGCCCACCTGAAGAACAGGGTGATGAAATTACAAGTCGGAAGCTCTCCCGAAGAATAGAGTAGAGAAATTACAACTCGGGATCCCGCCCGAAGACTAGGGTGATAAAATTAAAAGTTGGTACAAAGTGAGAAAATTGCAAGTCAGGAGACCGTCTGAAGAACAGGATAATGAAATTAAAAGTTGGGAGCTCGCTTGGAGAACAGAGTGAGAAAGTTGCAAGTCAGGAGCCGCTTGAAGAACAGAGTGATGAAATTGCAAGTCGGGAGCTCCTCTAGAGAACAGAGTAAAGAAATTACAACTCAGGAGCCCGCCCGAAGAATAGGGTGATGAAATTAAAAGTCGGGAGCTCGCCCGGAGAACAGAGTGAAGAAATTGCAAGTCAAGAGCCTGCCTAAAGAATAGGGTGATGAAATTGTAAGTCGGGAGCTCGCACGGAGAACAGAGTGAAGAAACTACAACTCGAGAGCCCTCTAAAAAATAGGGTGATGAAATTGCAAGTTAGGAGCCTGCCTAGAGAACAGGGTGATGAAATGGCAAGTCAGGAGACCACCTGGAGAACAGGATGATGAAATTGGAAGTCAGGAGACCGTTCAAAGAACAGAGTGATAAAATTGAAAATCAAAAGATTAAAAAATAACAAGTCAGGGGCCCGCCTGGAGAATAGGACGATGAAATTGAAAGTCAAGCAACAAAGTGAAGAAATTGTAAGTCAGGATCAAGGTTCAGAAGTACCACCGACAGAAAATGGTCAATTTGTGAGTTTATCTCCAACATCAAATTTTGGATGGATAAATAATCTGTTCTTAAGCTCAACCCAAGGAAGATCAGATCTTTTGTCAATTTTGAAAGCATCAGAAACTCAAGTCAAGAGCTTAAAAGAAGATGCATAGATAGGAATTTTTTAATTTCTGTTATCTTTTAACTACTTATTTTTATTTTTTATGTAATGATAGAGCCGCGGACTGGAACCTCAATAGGACCTCACTCAACTCTCCAACTCGATATAATCCTTCTCCTTCCAACCCTTTTGAGATACCTGTGACTTTATTCCCTCATAACTTGGATAGGTAGGATGTCCTAAATCAAGACTCGGCGGTACTCTATCCTTTCTTTCCTCCCTTCAAATAATGGTGGGGTCAAAATTCTGTCTCGTCTACTTCTTTATCTGAAAATACTATGTGTTTACATCCAAAGAGGGGCATGATGTAGACACGTAATTTTATCCCTGTCGAAAGTCATTTTTATCACTTTTTACCCCATCTTACCATGCACCTTCACCCATGTGTTAAGTTCTCAAATTACAAAATCATAACAAACTTTTAACACCTCATCCTAACAAAAATAACAATCTACCATAACCACTTTGACACCTCACCACCTTATACCCTTACCACATACCCCCTACTCCACATCACCTCACCTTTTTTTCTTCCACTAATAACACATATATACACTCATAGCTCACATCATCACAAACAGATACACATATACAGAATATATAACTCACACCAAATGGACCCACAGGGAGTACGTATATACACACACCACCATCTTCCATTTTTCAAGATCACTCTCACATATAGAATACACCTCCCGCCATTTTTAACACACACTCGCCATCATAAAAGGATAGACAACAACAATTCTCTCCACACACATAGAATACTCTCAAAAGATCCTCACCATGGACTGAATACATCCATTCATATATTCTCACTATCTATCGACACTCATAAGCATATAGATCTCATCCACTATCAATTTCCATGGAAGAAAATGCACATATACACACAGTAACACACGCACACGTATAGAGTAGAGAAAATAGTAGGATCGAGAGAGGGAGAGAGAAAACAGAGACAGAACCAATCGAAGTGAGAAAATTAGAGAGATTTAAGGAAGATTTATGTTAGAGAGGAGAGGAAAATATGGAAAGCTACTGATTCAGCGAATTTCTCATCGGGAAACAACTTCGTTTCTTAAAATCTGAGCTGTCGTCAATCTGTCCATCAGTCACTGAGATTATCGAAGCTCCAGTGAGGTACGAACGGCAACCCAGCTTCAGTTTCAGTGGGGTTCATTTATTGTTAGTTCAGAATTTGAGATTTGGTGTTTATATTAAGGGTTTTTCCACTAGTTTTGAAGCTGTCCGATTGCTATTTCTTTATATTTAGTTGGATTTTGTTCGTTGTTGAAGTCTTCTATTTGGGGATTCCAAGTTCAGGCTTTATTAAATATTATTATCAACGAAATCAGTTTTTCGAATGTCCATCCCTCAACTTTACTATTTTTATTATTTCAAATATGTTTAATGTTGTGGTTTTGTGGTATGGTTGTGAGAATATTTGAGTCATGTTGATTGTCATTGTCTTGGTTTCTATCTTAAAAATTGAATAATTATATGATTGGGAATTGAGTAATTGTGTGACTGATAATAAATTGAGATAAGATTCAGAAATTGATGAAGTAAATATTAACTTGTTTTTATCACTGATTATGGTTTGATCTAAGACAAATGTAATTTTATCAAATCTAATAGTGTCATGTTTTAGGTCGAAATCGATAGGTAAATTGTAGGTTTTCGGTAGCCAAGCCTTAGGAGTTATGATTGTTGAATGCTTGAATGGTTTGAATGAGTTTTGTTTTATCATTGAAAAGATGTACTCATTTGGCCGGGGAATGCCTGAAGTATCTGTATTATTTTATCCTGGGAATGCCCTGAGAAAGTTGTACTTAAAGACGGCGCACGATCAAGACCCGAACATCGGGTGGAGTTTAGTTTAGGATTAGTTTAGAATAGAGTAGGTTTTACATTTTCATTTTTTTATTTTTTGAACTGTATAATTTGAAATGGACAGTATTTTAGTTTCGAACTCTGTTTGATTTGTTTGTTTGCTTGTTTTTATATGTTTTATTGGTCTATTTACTTCATAGTGTCATACTAGTCGATATACTTCATAAATCGACTGTGGTCAAACCACGGGATCAAGGGATGTCTAACACCTTTCCCTCAGTCTACAAAACTCCTTAATCAGAATCTCTGTTCGCAAATCAATTTTTAAAAGAGTTAAAACAGTTTTGAAAAGGGTTTCCAAAGGTAACTTAGCACACTGAATTTATGTCAAGTGGTGACTCTGAGTTTTGAATGTAAACAATTCTTTTCGAAAAAAATTATTTTCTTTTGTCACTTAATAATAAAACCCTTTCAAACTTAAAATTATATCCTTTTTGGTAAAAAAAAGGGTGTGACAGGCACTGTTTGATATTCATGGAACCTAATAAAAATTATTTTTTAATTCCCTATTTATTTGTATTTTGCTACTAATGGTATGAGTATTATTGGATTTGATGGATCTAAGGGAAAGTAGTGGTTTGGAACAATTTATATTTTAAAATTTATTTTTGAAGAATAATATTGTTTAAATTGATGATAACATATTGGGTTCAAGTCCCATCAATTTATACCTAAGACGTTTTTATATGGGTAAGACGTTAAGTTTTAATCTCAAATTATCATATTGATTATATTATGATGGCTAAGGCAAAATAATGTGTATTTGGTGAAAAGTCATGAAACCTGCCTCATTAAATATGCTCCATTCCATGAAGTGAATGTGATATGCACCATTCCATGCAGTGAATGTGGTAGCAATATATGATAAGTCTGAAAGATGATAATTTGCTCAATTCTAGAAGTGAATGTGACAGCAATATATGATATACTCTGAAAGATATGTATGTCTTGATGTACTCGTGAAGTAGCAATATCATGAAAGAGGTTATAATCTATCAAAATTTGATAGACTTTAGACATGATTATATTCCATTCATGGAAAGTGAGAATTTCGATTGTTTTAAGTACATATCCATTTCCTAAGGTGAATGTGATAATATTTAGTAAAACATATCAATACAAATGTACACTTGATTGTGATGATATCACAACTCACCTCCAAAAGAGGCAGAATAATTGAGAAGAGTTATTTTGAAATCTACTTCTGAAGTAGTAAATCTGAAAATTATTCATGTAATAGTAAATCTAAAATTTACTAAAGCAAAAAGCACATGTCATAGTAAACTTGGAGTTTACGAGTATAGAAGTTCATAAGTTCACATGAACGATTGTGGCATTCCGAAGATGCGCATATTGAGTATTAGACATATATTGAAGAACTAAAAGATTCTTCAAGAATTGTTTATGTTTATTGTTCTCATGATAAGTTGGTTGGACCAACGAATATTGGGATTGAATTTCCTAAATTCTAGAAAGTATAAAAGGTGAATATGGGCCCGTTCACCAGTCATGTGATCTATTAAGATGCATCGATATAAGATGATCACTTGTACGTTTATTGTCAACCTGTAGTTTGACATTCATAAAGTTGTTGCTCAACAAAATTGAGTTAAGAGCATAATTTTCAGATTGTGTAATCAAGACAATCATCTTGATAATGTTGGTTTGCCACTGAGTGCCTTTGATAAATAATTTAACGATTGCTAATGAGAACAAAAGCTTCATGTATTGGTTTGAAATATTATATACAAAAGTACATGTATGCATCAAACCAAAAAATTATGATTAATTCCCTCTCAAAGTTGGTTCTGAGTCAGGAACCATACCTTGTCCATCTAATAGTTTTGATATGTGGTATACGATTAATGAATATACCATAATGCACAAAGATGAATTTCTCAAAGAAGATGGAGGATGTATGTTAGTTTTCCTAACATAAGGGGAAGATTATAAGAAGCTATGAAATATGTTAGTAATTATCATCAGATCCTCATTCAAAAGATAATCCAAGTCAAATGTCGAAAGCATCTCATATTTAAGTTACACGTGCTCCTATTTTGTGTCCCTAAAATACAAAATCTGCGCCATGCGTGAAGCGTGGTAGACCAATCGGATTCAAATAAAATAATCCTTGAAACAATAAGGAGCAAATGATCATAATAAAAAGGTAATGTGCTCTTGAAGAGCCTGCGACATAACACTTCATGAAACCTTATGAAAGGTTTAGCTACCTGAAAATAATGAAGTGATGAGATCTCAAAATGCTATGGCACATTGTGAATTGATACAAAATAATATTCGTCGACAATATCTTTGATACAGTATTGGCGCAATATTGTAAAAAATTACAAGGATCTGAATTCTACATTTATTTAAGCATGCTAACGTAGAATATTTATCAAGTGGCGTGAAAGGATGCATCTTGGTAAGCATAAAACTTATTTTATTTGCAGTCCCGATACTTCAAGATGTTAGTCATAAAATTTTTAATATTGTCACTTGACAAAATTTATATGAAAAATATTTTAAGGATTCAAAATGTTTGAAGCATATAAAAGTTTCTGGGAAACTTATTTATAATTATTATATTGTATAATCTTATAGCTTGAATATTACTGGAACTCTTGGAGAGTTTTCAAAAGCAATAAATTATTTGTTTAAATAAGAAACATACCAAATTGGATTGGTCCTGAAGTACCATATCTTTAGTGCAATTGATGCACTAATGTATCTTGCAAATACTAGAAAACTAATATAGCCTTTTCAGTTAATTTGTTAGCAAGGTATAGTTCTACTCCTACTAGGAGACATCAGAATGAGTTCAAACACACATGCGGTACCTAAAGAGACTACTGATATGGGATTCTTTTATTCTAAAAATTACAGTACCAATCTTATTGGTTATGCTGATGCTGGGTATTTATATGATCCGCATAAAGTTTGGTCTCAAACAGACTATATGTTCATATGTGGTGGTACTGTCATATCTTGGAGATCTATAAAGCAGTCTATCATAGTCACTTCATCGAACCATGCTGAGATAATAGCTATTCATGAGCAAGCCGAGAATATGTATGGTTGAGGTCCATGATACATCTCATTCGAGAAAATGTGATTTGAAATGTGACCAAGTACCCATAATTTTATATGAAGATAATGCAACATGCATAACACAACTTAAGGGAGGACTCATAAAAGGAGATAGAACAAAGCGCATTTCGCCAAAGCTTTTCTACATACATGAGCTCCAAAAGAATGGTGCAACAAATTCGTCAAGTGACAATGTGGCTGATGTTGACTCCTAATTTTGGCTCCTTTTTTTTTATAAAATTATTTTCTCGATACTTAGAATTTCTGAATATTTTTTCAAAATATAGTTTAACTTTAACAGCTTAAAAATGGTGTTTTTCTTCTAACATCGCATGTTATAAATTTAATCAAATATAAATAAATAAATATATTTTGAATTATCATTTCACTACTTCTTTTAAAATGAATAAATAATATATGTTAGCATATTAATACAATACTTACTATATTATCATATTTTTTACAAATTTACCATATTAATATAATCCTTGCTGTATTATTATATTTTCTAACAAATTTACTCTACTTTATTTTTTATTTATTTAATTTTAAATTATAGCTAAACGAATTTTAATATAAAATATGTACATATTTGAAATCATGCGTGTATGTATATGTATCTATAGGTGTGGAATATATATATATATATATATATATATATATATACATTTTGGAAAACTAACTAGAATAAAATAAGTATCGTTAATTTAATTAAATAAAAATGGGTAAGAAAAATTAATTTTTTTCTTATAAACGTAATTTTCTTAGGCCATTTACTCCTTGCTTTTCAGCAAAAATACCAGCCCAAAAATCTCAAAAATCTGCCTCAAGCCCAATTTGACCTTGACTCGGCCCAACCTTAAACCCCTAATACTATCTCGCCTCTCAGCCGAACTAACGATCTCCTCTCTCCCATCTGCCAAAGCCGATCATCTTCTGACCACCGGATAATGGCAAATTCTGGTGGTCTTAGCCTTTCCCACCCACTTTTTCTCCGTTTTACCTGCCCCATCACTTTACTCATCTCTCTCACAGCTTTTGTCTTCTCAAAACAGAGCTACAAAGCTCTTAATATCCACTGCCTCTTTTGGAAAAAAGTGGAAGAATTGAAGAACCATCGGACTAGAGGTTGTTATACCTAAAAACCGATGATCCAAGTCTTTCACCTTGAAATAGCCTTTTCCTCTCTTCACATCAACCTGAAAAAGGTGAACAATCAACCTTTCTCTTCTTCCAGTTTGGCTCCTCTATTTCTCTCTGAGATTTGGGGATTTTCAAGAATTCAATATTTGAATTCTTAGAGCCTCTATGATAACCGTTGCAGCACTCTTAAATTTTGGCTATGAAAAAGGCTCAAAAATACCCCTGAACTATCTAAAATAGCTCAAAAATACCCCTCGTTAGATTTTTGGCTCAAAAATACTTCTCCGTTAAATATGTAGCTCAAAAATATCCCTCCCTCTAACGGAAAAGATCAAAAATACCCCTGAACTATCTGAAATGGATCAAAAATACCCCTGGTTAGTTTTTTGACTCAAAAATACCCCTTTGTTAAATATTTGACTCAAAAATACCCCTCCCCTTAATGAAATTCCACCAAGCATGCCACCTAGATAAAAAAAAAACACATGGCTATGCCACATTACTATCCACATGTAAAATGTTATATTTTTTAATTGGCATAATACATAAATATGACCCTAAACTTGACACCAAATTATAACATTGACCTTAAACTTTGATAGTGCACAAGTATGCCCTTTAACTATATAAAACCTGAATAAAAAAATACTCCAATTTTGCAACTACACGCGTGTACCTCACTTGCTCTAACGTGGATTACTAATCCACTCATATGGTGTCACCTAATAAAAAAACACATTATAAGTATGATTTTTAACTTTGCCGGTGCACAAATAGGCCCTTTAACTATACAAAAATTGAACAAAAAAATCCTTCAATTCCAACTCGGGCGCGTGCCGTTTTGCGTGTACAACATGCGTTTTGCCACATAGGATCAGGGTATTTATTTGTTCAGGTTTTAAATAGTTAAAGGTCCTATTTGTGTACTGTCAAAGTTTAAGGTCAATGTTATAATTTGGTGTCAAGTTTAGGGTCATATTTATGTAATATGCCTTTTTAATTATATGACATTCCTTTCTTCTTTATTTTTATTTATTTTTATTTTTTTGTAAAACAATTTTATTGATCTGGAAAAAATATGATCACTAAAATTAAAAATATTTAACTAAATAAATCAGTATTTTTACTGAATTTAGTTTAATGTTTTAGAAATTTCTTGACATTGGGAAGGTATTAAATAAATTTTGTTAAAGGAGTAAAAATTATTCAATTTTTTTCATTATATGATAAACTTTTCACTTAGATTATTAAAGAAAATTATATTCATGTTTTTCTAATAATTAAAATATATTAAATGTCATTTACTTTTCTAAAAGTGGAATTTTCAAAAATTCTAAGAATACTTGATCATTAAACATAAAATTAGAAAAACTACCAACATTCATTGAGTTCAGAAAAAAATAAATCAACATCACTGAATATAATCTTTTTATTTAACTCTTTCATCAAGAAGAAAGGAATGTCATATAATTAAAATATACTAACATTTTACATGTGGATGGTAATGTGGCATAGTCACGAAATTTTTTTTATGGAAAAGACTCAAATATTTCGTCTTTGATGATCCTAATTAGATTAGGTCGATTTTGTCTTTTAGGGAATCCCTGATGCAACAGTGAAGTTGTAGCCATGTGATCGGGAGGTCATATGGTTCGAACTCCTAATCATAGAAACCACCTCTTTTGTATAGTTGTGACTTATGAGGTGAAGTCGTGCATTTATATAATATGTTTCTTCCCTAGTCCCTGTTCATAGTTAGAGCCTTTAACTAACAATTCTCATCTCAACGTTTGTTTTATGTTTTGTTATAATCACTTCAGTGGTAATATTAAAACTATAGTTACAATCTACAATGTATTTATAATTTACTCACTATGCTATTGCGTTGCTGCTTCATGTGTTAAACTTTAATGTTCAAGAAATTTTAGAGGTCGATATTATAAGTTGGCTAACTTTTTCTGGTGAAGTGAAACAATTTCTTTCTACTATTATTCATTCCTTACGTATGATTAGATTTTGAATTTTGTTAGGAAGTACTACAACGAATAATACATCAAGGTATTTTTTAGCCTTTTTCGTAAAAAAAAACACGTGACTATGTCACATTACCATCAACATGTAAAATGTTAGTATTTTTTAATTATATGACATTCCTTTCTTCTTGATGAAAGAGTTAAATAAAAAGATTATATTTATTGATGTTGATTTATTTTTTCTGAACTCAATGAGTGTTGATAGTTTTTCTAATTTCATGTTTAATTATCAAGTATTCTTAGAATTTTTGAAAATTCCACGTTCAAAAAGTAAATGACATTTAATATATTTTAATTATTAGAAAAATATGGATATAATTTCTTTAATAATCTAAGTGAAAAGTTTATTATATAATTAAAAAAATTGAATAATTTGTACTCCTTTAACAAAATTTATTTAGTACCTTCCCAATGTCGGGAAATTCCAAAAACATAAACTAAATCTAGTAAAAACACTGATTTATTTTATTTAAATATTTTTTAAAAAAATTAATTTTACTGATCATATTTTTCTTAAATCAATAAAACTGCTTTGTAAAAAAATAAAAATAAAAATAAAAATAAAGAAGAAAGGAATGTCATATAATTAAAAATTATAACATTTTACATGTGGATGGTAATGTGGCATAGCCACGTGGTTTTTTTTTTTTTTAAGTGGCATGCTTGGTAGAATTTCGTTAAGGGGGATATTTTTGAGCCAAATATTTAACTGAGCATATTTTTGAGCCAAAAACTAAAAGGAGCATTTTTTATTCATTTTAAATAGTTCAAAGGTATTTTTAATTTTTTTTTGAATTTCGGTATTTTTAAGCTAAATATTTAATAAAAAAGTATTTTTAAATCAAAAATCTAACGAGCAGATAATTTTTAAGTTATTTCAATAGCGTAGGGTATTTTTGAACCTTTTATGTTTTGGCTATACAAGGAGCCTTTGGGCTCGCTCCATTTATGAGAGAAAAAATCAGCAAGAACAACCAAGAATTAGCATCTATCATATTAGCAAAAGCATCGACAAATTGGTATTGCTCCTTATTTTCTTGTTTCCTTTTCGAGTTCAAAGTCCGAGTTCGGATCTCCGACGAGGAAGCCTTAGTTTGCTACCCAAAAAAGGTGCGAACCCGCCCCCTTTTATTTTATTTTAGTTTTCTTTTTCCTTCATCTATTTTGGATCCTATGGACATGGGATTCATCTTGACTTCAAATTGGAGTTGTTTTCGTTGTTTTGGACTTGCAGTTAAATATGTAATTTTGATTCCGAATGTTTGTTTTGTGTATGAATATGTAGTTTTTGTGAATATACGTGCATAGGTGTTTGTCGTTTGTATTTTTGAGTTTTGTCTTTACGTTTCGATGTGAGTCATAGGTTGTTTTGCGAACACCTGTAAGAATAACTCCTATCCCGTTTAATTACGTTATGCTTAGCTTAGTGGTTTTCTGATCGTTTGAGTTTGTCGATCTCGTTTGCCTAATTGTGAGGATAAAGACGAAATAAAAAGGCTGTCTGGTTGTTAGATTTTGTTCATAATATGTGATGTATTCATGACATATTTTAGTTTATGACTCGGCATGAATAAAACCTTTAAAGTCTCATAAGGAGTCGGTTGGGTTGCTTTACTGGTGATGATTGCGAATTTGAAACGAATTTGTTTGTTGTCACTCTGTGCTAGCCGAGATGTTCACTGGTTGATTCCGGGCATAAAACTGTGAAATAACATGGTTCTCTCTGATTCTTTGAGATGATGTATTTAAGAATGTATTCATGACTTGCAATTTCACTTGTATAAACTCTATGTCACTTGAGTGTGGCTGGTTTTACGATCGTTTTGATACTAATGTAAGATGTTTTCCAACGCCATAGCATCTCTTAAAATGTTCTTTATACCTAGTTGGAGTTCTACAACACGTGAGCAACCTTTTCTTCTTAAACAGGGGAAAGTTCTAAAAGCTCTTAACTCCATGGATGATCGGTTGTCCAACATGAAAATTTTGTTGTGTTTTCTTTGAATGTTTGGACGTACCGTCAGCTATATCTTTAGTTTGAATATAAAGCCGAGCCATATTTGCATAGTATCCATAATATTGAATCAATTTGAAACAAGAGGACCCTTCAGAAAGAGAAGCCCTATTTCCTTTTTGCGAGCAATTACTGGCGAATCCCTTTTTGTTAGATTAGCTCAGAATGGGGTAGTAGCGAGAGTAATGGGATTTCTATCAAGGGTAGTTGCCCCTCTCTATGCTTTGCCTATGATTCACCATTGTTTAAACAAACCAACAGCCCTTAGCAAAGAGAAAGACAAAGATGATTGTTCGCCGGAAAAATGGTACAGTTAAATTTGCATTAGGTCAAGGACACACACTTTTAATTTAGCTCGTTAAATATGATTATCTGCAGCCATGGCAGTTGCTTTTTCTCCTTTTGCCTGATTTGTCACAGATCTGAAACTCAATAGAAAGAATTAGGTGAGAAGACCCTTCAAAAGTCCAGCGAATTATCGTTTGTTGGGTGCCCAGAAATGGCGAGAATGAGGCAGCATAGAGAGTATGGGATATCGTTTATGGGCGGTTGCCTTTCTCTATGCTTTGCCTATGATTTTCCATTTTTAACAGACTAACAGCCCTTTTAAAAACACTTAAATTTCCTTTAATTTTTTTTTTTTTTTCAAAAACTCTTCAATTCATCCACTCTCATTGTTAGTGGAACTGGAAAGTGTTTCATTATTATGCATTCTACTGTTAAAGGGGCTATGATGATGCTTATAAATCTTTCAATTTTGAGATGATCATTGAGCACTGGGATGACTTGACCCGTATCTTCGCGTGGCAACTTTCTCATGCAAATCTGTGTTTTGCAGCCATGGTGTGGCTGGCTTCTCTTTTGCCTTATTATTATATGCATCTGAGCCTAAATTTGTTGAAGAACAAAAGTAGGCGTTTGGACAATATTAGAGTTGGAAGCTGATAAATTCTCTTAAATGCAGAATTTTGAGGTCTCTTCAGTTCTAAGCTCTCAGATAAGTGAATTCCATTTATTAGGTTAGCCCAGAAATAGAGAGAATGAGGCTGCAGAGAGTATGGGATTTCTTTCAAGGGTGGTTGCCCCTATCTGCTTTGCCTATGATTCTCCCTTTCTCAACAAAGCAATAACCCTTAAAAAGAAAAAAAAAAAGAAATATATTCAACTTCAGTTTCTTGGTTCTTCGGTCTGTCTCCTTTATGGCTTTGGAAACTCTTAAAGAGGCAATGATGAGAACTTTTTTCTAAATCCGAGCACTGATTCGGGCATGGAGACGATCCAATCAGTATCTTGGCGTGGCAACCCGGTGTGGCTGTGAATGCTAAAGGTGTCTACCATGGCATTATGCTACCTGTGATTGAGATTCTTCTCTCACACACGCAACCGATGTTTTGCAGCCATGGCATGGTTGGCTTCTCTTTTGCCTTATCATAACACATATCTGGGCCTCAATTTGCTAAAGAAAATATATCAAACCCACGTCCTTTTGCTTACAAATTATATTGCTTTTTTTTTCTTTCTCGTAATGTATTGCCAATCTTTTAATAACTCAAGAATGAGGCAAAATGTGGGATTTTTGTGATAGTGGTTGTCTTCCATATCTGGCAAGCACATGATTTGCATTCCTTTGTTTTGCTTACTTTTTTTCTCAGTTACCACGTTTGTATTTCCTCACAAGTATGAATATGTGCAATAGATGAAAAAAAAAATTTCTCTGTGCAAACCAAGCAAATGAATTCCAATTTTCTGCTTTAAATTCTTACCAGCCTTGCTCTGTCGTGAACTTTCTTGGTCTGAAATCTTCACTTCTCGGTGTTTATACAAGCTGATACAGCTCTTGTATGCTTTCTATATGATAGTAGCTGGAAATTATGATGGTATATTCGTCTGTTTGAACAATTCTATCAATTTTCTGGTAGTATAAATGAGACTATTAAAACCCCTCCCCTAAACTTTTACTTACCTTTGCATACACATATTGGTATCTCTTACTAAAAATATTGCGCGCATTATCATTTGAAATTTATGTTTGCTTTCGTGTATTTGAAATTGTTTAATTCTTTAAATGAATAGCAATTTAATCGTTCCCGTTTGCCTCTTAGATATTAAATTTGGCATTCTTGCTGGCTTTAGATGTTAAATGGATGAAAATTGATTGATAAATCTATCTCTTAGATTTTCATGGCCATTAATGCTTCTTTAATATGATATAGTAACCCATCTTTTGAAATCGAGTTAGTTCTTTGCTAATTAGTAACTTTGGATTAATAAAACATAAGTTTTTGCGGAAAGTCGGCTTTAGTAATTTTGGATATGATAAATCAAATTTTACTCTATTTATTTTATTTATTATCATTATTATTATTATTCATTAATCTCAAGTAAAAGATGGCACTTCGCAAGCCCCCTTCTAGAATTTCTAATGACGAAAAATATTTATTTATTTATTTTTAGCTGCATCGTAATAATAATAAATTCTCAAGTCACTAGATATTTAAATAATTATGTATTTTATCTGTTCACTTAGTGTAGGATAATTAACTTTATAAAATTTGATTAAAAAAAGCTAAAGAGTTAAAATTTGGAGTTCTTAATATAATTAACTTTTCTTGATTAGAAATTGTAAGCTCTCGTAAGGAATTGATTTTAAATAACTTTTTTTTTTTTTTTTGACAAATAAGGTTGAAACATTTTTAGGATGTCTTATAAATATTATCTTAAGTAATTTTGAAAGTAAGTCTTATGACGAGGTTTAATGTTATTCTTATAAAGAATTAGCATATGTTATCTTGCAAAAGATAATTTTTTCTTTTTACTCCTTACCTTTTTTTTCTTAATATAATTTTGGTTTCCTTATTTAATCTAAGTTTGGTTAGTTAACCGTAGTTAATGGATCTTTTAGGGTGCCTAATTCCTTCCCTTTAGGATAATTAGAATCCTTACCTAGAATTTCAGGTTATGTAGATCTTAAAATGAAGTCTTTAATTGCTTTAATCACATAGTTTATAATAGGTGTTTTAATTCATCGTAGAACTAATTAGGTGGTGACTTCCTTAAATTTGTTTAAAAGTTTTTCAATATGTTGTATGCTATTTTGATCCGTGTTAAAATGGGGTATAACAGCTTATTTATTCATCAAGTCTCTTCCAACTACAACTTTCAAGAAGATGATGCACAAGATCGGAATGCAAAGGTTCAAGAATTTTCTCATTAGGGGGAATAAATACCCGTTGTACTCTTTTTTTCTTACGTTGTCCCACTGAATTTTCCTTGTAAGGTTTTTAATGAGTCAGTATATATGCGTATTGTTAGAAATGTGTATTCTTTTTCCTTCACTAGATTTTTTTTTCACTGGGTTTTTTCTAGTAAGACTTTAACGAGATACATTATTTATCAATTAGATATTGAAGGGGGTGTTATAAATGTATGGCAAAATGTCCTTTTGGACCCCTGTATTATATCGGTTTTGTAAGTTGAACACTTCTACTTGTACATTTGTCATCTGAACTCTTTAACTCATTAAAAAATAACATTTTACATCCTTTGACCATTGACCGAGCTTATGTGACATTCAAATGTTGATTAGGATAAAGAAAGTGTAGTCACACGTCTGGGGGTGTGAGTGGTGTCAATTTTTGATCAATTTTATATTAAAATAATTTTTTTTAAAAAAAAAAAAAGTGGTACTTTATTTTTTTTTCAGTTTTTAATTTAAAAATATTTTAAAAAATTTAAAAAAAAAAAATTTAAAAAAAAAAAAAAAAAAAGATCACCCCCAATCCCCACCCCCAATCCAACCACTCCCCCACCCCACCCAGCCCCGTCCCAGCACCCCCTACCCCACCCAGCCCCATCTCAACACCCCCAACCCCACCCAGCCTCATCCCAGCACCCCCCACTTGATACCAACAATAATGTACAAAAAATTCACTTTCATTAGCATCTCAACTTCACCATTTTCCTTCAAAAAAATTCAAACCCTCCATTGATGCCAACAACAATGTACAATCACCCTCCATTTCACTTCTCCATTCGAACTCAAACAAGCCATTGCCTTCCTCATCAAAAGCAACGAACGTCTCTCCCTCCTTCCCCTTCCCCGTATTGCTTCCATTTGTGTGTTCACTCCTTACTTTTCCTTCGCACAGCAGATCTGGGCAATCCCTGAAGAGGATATTTGCTTTTTTTTTTTGTCAAGTCTTTGCTGTGGTTGATATTGTTGTTGTTGTTCGTTGTAAAAAAAAAATTGAATTACCCAAATCACAAAAATTTCAAAGAAAGCATAAAAATTAAATTTTTACATTGAATTTCAAGTTTCTCAAATTACCCAAATCACAAAAAATTCAAAGAAAGCATAAAATTTGAGTCTTTACGTTGAATTTCAAGTTTTTTTAATCACCCAAATTACAAAAATCTTTAAAAAAATTTATTTTTTCGTAGAGTAAGAAGAATAACAAGGTGAAGATGATAAAAGAAAAGAAGAATGAGAAAAGGAGAAAGAAGAATTAGAAAAAGAAGAAGAAAGAAGAAATAGAGAAAGAAAGAACGGAAAAGGGAAAAGGAAAGAAAAAGGGAAGAGAGAGAAAAGGGGTGTTTGTTTATTTATTTATTTATTTATTTTAATATTTAATATTTTTTTAATATAAAAATGATGTGAAAAATGACGTGACAGATGTGGCAGCTGACATGGAGCGAGTGTAATACACTCACTGAAAAAGTGTTTAAAATGTTGTTTTTTAATGGGTTAAAGGGTCCAGATAACAAACATAAACCGACATAGTATAAGGGTTCAGAAGATCATTTTGCCTAAATGTATTTCTATTATAGTGAATGCGCATCAAGAATATAGATAAGATCTCATTTCTATTATAGTGAATGTTTATCAAGAATATAGATAAGATCTATCAAGATGTATTTGATAGAAAAATTTTGCTTCAAGAAAAATAAAAATTACTCTCTTCTCTCTCTACTCTTTTTGTTCTCTAATTTATTTTTCATAACAAATAATGATTTTTCCAACATAATTTCTAGAAGGTTACTGAAATATCAGACAATAGATAATTTCAACCTGCCGTTGTTCTCGTTGTTCCATCACCTTCTACTCTGTTCAGATTCTAGAAATGCTATTGGATTTTAATTTTACATTGACAAAAGATAATTCTACTCAATCAAATTATTTAAAAAGATATTTAAGAAAAAGCGTTTGATTATGACGTACGTTATATATCTAATCAATATTACTTACCGAATGTAGCAATAAGTTGGTTGCCTTCTTTCTCTTGTTATCAATTCATGACAACTATTATGTGAGAAATCATAAGTATGTTATTCAGAAGTCTTACATTGTAAGAAATCATAAGTAAATTACCGGTTAATAATTTTATACTAATAATTAAAATTGATAAAATTGATAACTTGAAGAATAGGACACCTCACTATGTGGGTTTGTTATTGTTGAAGAATAGGACAAATAACTTTTTAAAGTTTGTTAAGACACACTCACTCTACTCGATAGTCCGCACCAATATGTTTTCTTTTTTTGATTTATTCTAAAAGAATAATGTTTTTTACATTAAAATAATTAATATTAAGTTTGTTATTTTAGTATTTTTTATAGATGAGTTACCACCATACATTATACATGCATGTACTTATTAAATTTTCGAAGCTTGCCGAGGTATCACTTGGACCACCAGACAACCAATCCCATTAATATAAATCAACTGTCTTCTATACTCAAATCAACTTTCTCACAAAACCCATTTTCTAAATTCTCTCTACACAAATTCCATGGCTAATTCCAATGACAACAACAATGAGGTTGTCAATGAAACTTCTTGGTACAAAATCTATAAGGACGGTCGAGTTGAACGTTTATACGACACACTTGGTTTAGAATACGTGCCCCCATCACTTGAAGATCCTGCCACTGGTGTCTCATCCAAAGATGTTACAATTTCACCACATGTTTCTGCTAGACTCTACCTTCCCAAAAAAAACATCACTTCATCCCAAAAACTTCCCATTTTAGTGTATTATCACGGAGGTGCACTAGTTCTTGGATCTGCTTTCTTTAACATGTACCACAATTACCTCAACGTTTTGGTTTCTGAATCAAACGCAATCGCAGTTTCAATAGAGTATCGATTAGCCCCTGAGCATGACGTGCAGAAAATTTACGAAGATTCTTGGACCGCACTTCAATGGGTCGCATCACACGCTAGTGAAAAATTCACTAGCGCTAATGAAGACCCGTGGCTAAAAAATTACGGAGATTTTAGCCGATTGTCTATATGTGGAGACAGTGCTGGTGGCAACATAGTTTATCATATGGTCATGAAAGCTGGAAAAGAAGGTGGTATTAATACAATTGTTACCATTAATGGTTCGATTTTAGTTTGTCCTTACTTGCTAGTCCCACTTGAGAACATTGAACAAGGTCTATCGTACAAGAATTGGACTATTATTAGTTCACCAACAGAAGCTGGTCTACATAGTCCAATGATTAATCCACTTGCTGAGAAGGCTCCTTGTTTGTCTCAATTGGGTTGTTCTAGGATGTTGTTGTGTTTTGCAGAGAAAGATGAGCATTTACCAAAAGAAATTGGGGTTCAATTTGCTGAGGGCGTGAAGAAAAGTGGATGGAAAGGAGATTTGGAGTTCATTGTAGTTGAAGATGAAGATCATTGCTTTCAATTGGTTAATCCTGAAATGGAGAAATCTCGAGATTTGATTAAGCGTTTTGCTTCTTTCATCCAGCATAAGTAATGAGATTGTACACTACTATAGTATATAACAACCTTGCAATTGTTTTTTTTGTTGTTGTTGTTTCAATAATTCTCTTATCTTGATTTCTATTATAATGAAATGTCATTTTTGTCAACCGTGTTAAAGTTAGCATGTTGCAATCTATGATTTGGACTCGACAGGAATCGACCTCTAATCTTGTATTATGGCTGCTGCCACTACTGTAGCAGTCTTTAAATTCCTATTTTATGGCTTAAAACAAATTTTTCTTTAGTAATTTTTTAAATTTTGACGTTCGCATAACATGTTTAAAAGTCATACGATTAAAAAATATTTTTGATATTTGATATGTTTTTAATTTAAAATTAAAATATTTAAAACTCATCTTATTTTTTAAATTTTATATCAAATTATAATGTGTGATAATTTCAAACGGGAGTAATTTTTATGGTGGTCGTGCCAAGACACCACGAATTCCTCATATCCGAAAGATCACACGTGGCATAAGCTCGGATGGGCGATGTAGTCTAGGCTCCTAAACAAATTATTTTTATTTCAAAACCTTGTTGGCTTATTGCACGAGAAAAAAAAATAATAAAAAAAGGGGCAGACATTATGAGCTAGTCGTGCTTCCAATTAACTGGAAATCTGGAATCAAGCATTGTGTACTAGGAATAATTAAATTTTACAATGCAGAGTTTAACGATGCTTCAATTCTCTTTGAGATTAATTACAAAGTTCTTCTTTTTGTTTATTTATATATCGTTAAAAAACATTCAGTCATGTATTTCTCTATTTTAATTTATTTATTTGATTTTGATTTGACATAAAAAAAAATTAAAATGTTATGATTTCAAATTAAAGATATGTATATTGTTCAATTTTATAATTTAAAATATATCAGGAAGAAAGTGAAAATTTCTTAAAAAGTAATTTTTAAAAAAATATATATATAACACTAACAAATTGAAACGGAGGAATTACAAACTAATAAAACATTGTGCTATGAATATTTGCCCTTTAAGTTGCGAATATTTGTGCAATATTTGTGCATGTTCGGTGTTTCTATATTTGTTTAAACAATTGGAACTTATATTCATTTTCTAGAGATTTGAGTATTTTCAAATCTTTAAAATTTAACCGCTATTTCTTACTACTTCTTCCAGGTTACACACGAACTATATCTCTACTAGGGAAAAAAAAAACACCGTTCATCAAAAGTAAAAGTGCAGTCAAATGCATTGAAACTTTTGCTGTATATGAGATTTGTTGAATGGTAAAAATAATGTAAGAACTAAAAATTTTAGTTAATACTAAAAATAAAAATATAAAGAATTAAACACATGAAAAAGGTAAAAGGGGTTCAACATCTATTATATAACATAAAAAATAATCTTAATCATGCATAAATAGTGTAAAAGTTTTTGAAGAGGAATTGGATGAATCCTTCGAATGTCGATCCTATCTAGCTCCATCCCTAGGTCGGATCATAAGAATCTCAGTCTTATCCTATATTCTTACAAGACGCCATTTTCAAGACTTGTCGACTTGAACCAATAATCTTTTAATCACATAACAATTATTTTATCAATTAGACATTAGAGAGAGAAAGACTCACTGCCCTCTAAAATTCCCTTCCTACTCTTCAATTCATATGGGTGCCATGAACGGCTACCCTACCTCCTCCAAGGATACCGCACCAAAACCACCAGATCCACCCGATGGAGAGAAGTGTGAAATATCAGTGGACCACCCAGTTAAACCCTCTTATAGTGAGATTGTGCGAGAAAAGCCAATCATTTCAGAAATCATAAATCAATTTAGGTGTGTACATCAGTTGGTTCGGTTCGATTTTATATATTATCGGTTCGGTTTATCGGTTTTCAGTTTTTAAATATGCTAAACCAATAACCAAAATAATAAGATATTTTTTATCGGTTTTTAGTCCTTGACGGTTTAGTTTTCGGTTTAATCGATAAGAAAATACTCATAAAATAGAAATAGTAGTAACTACCATGAAAAAAAATCGAATCTTAGTTACAACCATAAATCCTACATGATGTGTTTTAATTTACAACAATCTTCAAGTTTGAACTAAATGTTGTTAGGAGAAATTAAAAAAAGTATATAATAAGTCATATATATATATATATTCTTATTGGGTTATCGGTTTACCCAATAACCCAATAAGAAAAAATCGAACCAAATCAATAACCCAATAAATTTTTTATAAAACCATTAAAAAATTGTAAACCCAATAACAATAAAATAATAACATTTTTATCGGTCGGTTCGAGTTTTGCACATCACTAAATCAGTTTGAGGAAACCAATCCATCAGTCATCCCACCGGAATCAGAAGATGAGAGCTCAATCCCCCTATTCGTCGAGGATAGGATAAGACTCTACACTCCCTAGCAACACTCAATTATTATCAAAGTAGTTGGTAAAAAGTTCAACCATCAATATTGGAAGAGTAAATTAGCGGATCTATGGAAACTCAAGGAGAGTTTTGCCCTAATTAACTTGGGACTGGATTATTACACAGTGAAACTAGGAGATATCAATTCTCAAGAATTTGGGAACCCAATTTTGTTCCCAAACAATTAAAAATCTAAACAACGGCAATCTTGATCCGGCTACCACAACTCCCAACCAAAATCTATGATAAAGAGATTCTGGAGAAAGTGAGAGAAAAGTTGGGAAATTGTTAAAGATCTACGCCTATACTTCTTCGACTCTGAGGGGCAGGTACGCTTGCATATGCGTCCAAGTACCCCTAGACACACCACTAATGAACTCAATTAACATTGGTAATCACCAACAACCAATTCTCTATGAAGGAGAAGAGTTTCTGTGTAAGAGATGCGGACGTCGCACACCCAAACCTCATGCCCACATCAAAGATTGAAGATGCCTAAGAAGTCACTGGATCAAGAACTTACAGTAAACCTAGAGATAGAAGAATGGCAAATAGCAGCTTTTACCAGGAGGAAGAATAATAAATCAAATCGCACTAAGCAGAAGCACCTAGGTACATCTGGTAATATACAGAATATCAAGGTAAAGCTCTTTGATGCTGCAACAGGTAAGTTCTTAGAAACTAGGAATTTCTAAGACTCCTCTAATGGTGGCCAGGGTTACAACGTATCCCTGGGTTCAGACGCCCATCAAAACCATGACCCGATGGGGCAGCCAGGCCCAAAACTATCTTCAACCAATGGGCCCAACTTCTCAAAAGATATGCAGGCCAAATCGAGGCCCAATACTAACCAACGTAAGAGACCCATCTGGAACTCTACAAACCATGAGCCTATAAGCCAAAAGGCCTCCACAAGTCAGGGAATGCATAATGGGCCTCTCAAAGGCCCAATCCTTCTCCCAATCACTAACCAAGGCGAAAATGCTAATGGCCCAAACCCACCAGAAATAAATTCCCTGGCAAGCTGTGCTAAGCCTCCCAATTCTACAGAGGTGGAAAATAAAAAGTGCCAACTCAGCACTAATTCCACCTCAAATACTCAAATGTTTTCTCTGCTCCCCATACAGCTGTCGGCGCCTATCAGCAACAGTGATATGACTGTCACTTCAGTTATGTCCACATTAAGTACCAAGCTCAATGTTAATGATGAGGAAAACTCAAAGGTCTCCCTTAGCCTTTTCTCCACTGCGAACCACTTTTAACTCCAAAAGTGGTCTTACTACTCTAAACTCTCTTTCCAAACCTCACAATGTCAATACCGACCTCAACCCTAGAAAATATACTCTTCATAACAAATATTCTACCCCTGGATCACCTCCCAGCATCATGGCTGGCAATGTCTCTCCCAAATTATAGTTTCTCTGAACCTCAAAATAAGGAGCATAAATGTTCAAATCCTGATCCAAGACCCGAGCTACCTAGATCAACTGATAATGGAAGGTCTCAACCAAGGTTTTGCGAACTACGGACAGACTATATGGATGTCCACAATAATGAAAATCATGCACCAGTATTTTCAAGGAAACCTAACGTCAAAATTAGTCAACTTCGAACTGACAAACATGAGTCAGTGCCTCCCTTTTTTACCTCTAAGGGTGTCGGGAATGCTAGAAATGGGGCCAGCTTTTATTCTAAGCTCTCGGGGCCCCCTCTCACAAATGACCCCAACAAACCTACCACCTTCTACTCTATTCTTGGAAATGCAAGAGAGGGAGAAAACCATCCAAGAACTAAATAAAAATAACAGAGAGATGGAAAAAATTATTTTATCTCTCAAAACCCCAAAATTCGACGTAGTCACTCTCGAAAGACCTCTAAACCACTCCTTCGAGGACCTTATCAGCGAGATGATTCTAGTTTTACTCCCACTAGAACTTAACAAGTTAAACTTGGAAGTTCATCTCCCTGGAATGGAAATCTTCTATAAGACCAAAATTGTCCCACTAGCAAAAAAGAAAAAAAAACCCCATCCCCCTCAGGGAACATTAGCACAGATGAGGGGGAAGGAAGTGATGGCAGACCCACCCAGCAAAATATCCATGATCACGAAGAACTACATCATATGGAATGCTAGGGGGCTAACAATATTGAGTTTAGAAGGCATCGTAAGGCTATGGTTCAAATGCACAACCCCTCTCTCTTAGCCATCCTTGAAACTAGAATGAGTGATCATAAAACCTGACTAAGCAACTTGGTTTTAATAGCCAAATTCAATTCCCTACTACTGGTAGTTCAGGTGGTATTGTGATTATGTGGAACAGTTGTGCTCTTAGCATCACTTATATTGTCATTCTCCCTCAAGTGATTCATGTCTCTGTCAAGGTAAATGACCTCTCTCCTCTCTGGTTTTTAAGTTTTGTATATGCTAGAACTCTATTTGAGAATAGGAAAAGCTTACGGAACAATCCCTCTAACTTTGTTGTTTCTATTATAGCCATCCCAAATAACTCTTGGGCCAGAGGAAGACTTTAATAAAGTTTTGAAAGCTTTTGAGAAATTTGGGGGAAACTGCATTAATAATAATAGGGTTGCTTGCTTCTGCGACTATATTAATTCTTGTGCTCTAGTGGAACTTAGGCTTTAAAGGTACTAAATTTACTTGGACCAACAAAAGGTACAAGAATAAACATTTCCTTATTCTAGAAAGACTAGATAAATGCCTTTCTAATAATGCCTGGATCACTCAATCCCCTGAAGCATCTGTCACTCACCTTCCCAGAACCCACTTTGACCATTGTCCTATCCTTCTTTCTCTCCAAAGTTATTCCTCCCTTCATCTCTCAGACCTTTTAGAATGGAATTCATATGGTGATTCCACCCCATCTTTCCTGACTTAGTCAAGGATTTATTTTCTCTTTTCCTCTCTTTTTATGATGTCATCTCTTTCTTTAAATGGGTTGTTAAGGCTTGGAATAAAAAAACCTTTGGTAACATCTTCCAGAGGAAGAACATAATTCTAGCAAGATTAACTAGCACAAAAAAATCTCCAAATTATGCCCATAGTCCCTTCCTTCACTCCCTTGAAACTTCTGTTGAGCCTTATTTCAAATCGGTCGAAACAGCACGCGACGTATGGTCGCGTTAAATGACTCTTGGAATTTGAAATATTCATTTTTAGAGTCTCCACCTAACTTTTTAGGAAAATTAGGAAAAACCATTTTTTATTGTAAAGCTCTGTTTTAGTCTATCGAAAAAAAAACATTTTAGAGATTCTAAGTAAGGATTTTGGTTACTCGAGGGGAAGGTATTAGGCATCCCTCAGAGCCTATCCGAAGATAGTCCTTACGCTTAGTTTAGGAAAAATCATGAAAATATTATTGCTTCGTTATTTGCATAAGACAGTGGTAAAATACTTTTATTATTTCGAAAGAAAAAAAAAAAGAAAGAAAAGGAAATGCGAGGTATAAAAATACACTACCACAATATACAAGGGTATGGTTTATTGTAAAATATAAATGCATTTTTAAACGTATGAAATGAGAAAAAAAAATTAACAATAGTATTTTATGAAATTCAATGGCTAATAATTTTAAGAAAGTGTAAAGTTTAGTAGCACATAAGGATAGATATATTGGTGAATTAGTGATTAAGTAAAGAAATTATAATTCCAAGATCATGTGAAAATTTATCTTCTTATAAACATCATTATTCGTACCTACCAAATGTAAAAGTAATTCGTATTCGAGAATAAATTCACATAAATGCATTTATTGTGAAATAAAATATAAATAGCGTCTAGATGTACTAATTCCTGATTGACTAAACCAATGCATATAAAAAAAAATAGCAATGTTCATTTATTTGGGAGATTTTAAAATAAATAAATTTAATTTGGGGAGTGAGAATATAGTTGGAATAAGGTGAAAATAATAGTAATGAATGATGAACGATGATATAAAGATACCTTGTATGTGGTAGCGCATATATATAAATATACCTCGCGTTTTGGAGAAATTTAAAATCTAAAAAAAAACTCATAACAAATGCCAGGAGGTGAAATTATACGGTGACAATATTATAAGACAACTTAGAGGACATTGTAATACTTTGAAAGAAAGAAAAAATTAATGGGGATTAAAGGGCTTTGTTTTCATAGCAAGCATTTATATCTTTTAAAATCATGTTATAGCTTTTAAAAAAATCATCTGCTCATTGGGGCTCCATTTATTTTATTTTATTTGTTCAAAAAAACATAACAGTCAATTAAAAAAAAGTCGAAATAGCATGTCTTGTAAAGGATTTTTTTTTTTTTTTTACTTTAGTCCTAAAATGAATATACATATTATCAAAAGTTATTCAAGGCCAAATTCGTCAAATTTTTTTTTAGTTGAGGTTAAACTAAAAGACGTAAAGTCAACTTCTAATGGGTAAAGTAAACAAATAACTATGTTTCACTAGTATGTGTCTAGGCAATTCATAAGGGTCAGAATATAAAATCAAACAAGGAACTAGTATAATTTAAAAGAAAAAGTGTTAGTAAACAATAGTATCAACACAATTGAGCAAGGGAGAAAAAGACAAAATAGGAAGAGTTGTTAGATTCTCTTATAGAATTCATCTGCGTTTGAGTGGCTCGAGGTACAACTAGACTCGATCAAGGATGAATAATAGCGGACACAAGCTCTGATTTGGACATAGATGGAGTTCTTTCGAACTCCAAATGCGCTTCCGAGTGTACATGAGAAAAGAGAAAATAAGAAAAAATTAGTATAATCTTGATCTCGACAAAACAGATTTATGAGATAAATACATTAAGTTATATTCTAATTCTAAACTCAAACAAGATCTTAACTAATTCAGTATTTTACACACCATCATCCAAGTTTTAGGTGAATAAGAAACCATCAGAAACAAACTTCTCACGTAATACATAACCAGGATGAAGCTATGAGATGCTTAACTATCCAAACACATCTACACTATTTCAATGGCTTACTAGACACATATAGTACCATTCGGATGGCTAGGATACTTATAAAACTTTGCAAATTGCTCTTTCTTATTACCAAACATTTCATGATCTAAGTGTCTAGAAAAACTCATACGTGTAGTGGGTGAATATAGACCCTGTAGACTCAATTTTCAGAATTTGTTAAGAGTATTCCAACTAGAAGACGATGAAATGAGTTTGGACGGGAAATAAGTCATCAGATAACCTAACAGATTCCAACACATAAGCATAGGTCGTTGGGTTGGTTAATTAAAAGGCATTCATATGGTCAGTTGGACTAAGATTATAAGCTCCGAGATATGGCTTGTGTTGGGTAGCAAGACTGAGGATTTTCCGTCAAAATTCCGGCGATGAACTCGACTGCGAAACTCTGACTCGTACCGAATCAAAAAGAAAACGACAATTTTTTAGGCTTTTGGGCGAATTTCTTACTTTGTATACTCGATCTCTCTCTTTTTTCGACCTTCTTGACACTCTCTTTTTCTCTCTCGATTTTCTCCACTCTTTCCTATCTTCAACCTTTTTTTGCCTTTTTCAACTTCTTAAACTCTCTATTTTTCTCTCGAATTCGCTTGCTTTTTTTCAAATCTTCCACCTTGTTTTTTTTTCGAACTCTCTCTAATTTTTTGAACTCTCCAACCTTTCTTTTCTTAGATCTTTTTCCTCCTTTTCTCCCTCTCCCTGAGATGATGGAGAAACCTCCTATTTATAGGTGAATTCGGACTTGAAAATCTGAATTTGAAACTCAAATTAAACCAACCTTGTAGAAAATTGATTTGAAATTTTAAATCACTCTCTGAATCTGAATCTCCACTTTTCAGGCCATTTAATGACTCGTTTGAGCCTTCTTTCCCGTTGTTATACCGATTATGGCCTGTTTTTTCTCTGTTCTTGGAGGATTTGCAAGCTGGAGGGTATGTTTTGGTGAGATTCTCACAGCGGGGGTGGCAGGTGGCCAGCTAGCAAAAGTTTTAGGGTCTGCATTTTTAGGGGGTGATGGAGGAAGGGTGATGAAGAGAGAAGGGGAAGAGCAATTGATTTAAGCTGATTTTGGGAAAATTGAAAGAAACTCATCGCTCTTTTTTGGGGGATTGAAGCAATACGCGTGAGCTACCTTCTTTCAAAAAGAGAAAGGGACAAGTGGGGAGCATTTAATGCCTCAACTTTTTGAAATTTTGACCAAGTTTCAATCCGTCCGATCAAAAGATCGGACGGTCCTAAAAATAATAATAGTAAAAAAAAGTTGTGTATATATATATATATATATATATATATATATATATATATATACATATATATGCAAATAAATGTATGAAAAGTTAAATTATTTTTTATCGGCTCGGTCTTCGTCCGGGCGGTCTGAATTTTAATTTAAAGAAGAGAAATATATATATATATATATATATAAACAAATAATTAAATTAAAAAAATTATATATGCCTACATATGCATAAAGAATTTGGGATTCTTCGAATTTAAAACAAATCCACGGATTAGGTTAAATCATATCTGTTGAGGTGGATGGCAAGACGGGCATCGAAATTATACTGGACCGGGCTAATTTTTGGGCTATCAGTCGAGATTTATAAAATAAGAGTTGAGTTTAAAATAAAATAAAATAAAATGGAGTATTATTAGCCCGAATACTCTTTTTTTATTGAAATTAAATTCATCGATGCTTCCTGATATCCTTAAAAAAATTTAAAATTATTTTTAGTTTAACGTATATAAATTGCAGACATAATTTGTACAAACATCCGACTTAATATTTTGTGACTTTTCTATTAACAAAATACGTATATATATGTATATATATGTGTGTATGTGTGAAAATAAGAATATAATAAAATACATAAAAAGTAAAAATATATGTACATCTTGTAAAAGATATATTTTATGTAGTAAAAAAAAATATACATATAAGGTCACAATATTGCCCCAAAAATACAGTTAGAAAGAATGTGGATGCGACTATCAAAAGATATATATTTTGCAATTTTGATGTCAAAAATATTTAATTATATTCAATTAAAATAATTTTATAAATGAAAATAAATTTTCTTTTTATTAAAACTTGTAGAAACAGAAACAAAAATACGTATCTTATTTTTATTTAATTTTTTGTAAAAATTATTTAGGGCCGAGGAGCATCGAAAAAAATAATTAAGGAAAAAGGGCGAGTCAAAATTGGGTGTCAACAACTTCCCTTTAGGGAGACTTTAGCAACATCCTCAGAAGTGAGCAAGAATTTTGGAGAATGAAATCTAGAATAAACTAGCCCACTGAGGGAGACTCTAACACTAGATTCTTCCATACCTCCACCATTAACAAAAGGAGAAGAAATAGGATTAGAGCCATTCAGGATGACAATGGGAACTGGAGTCATTCCCCGGATGATATCAAAACTATCATCCTCAATTTCTACTCTAACCTCTTCTCCACTGAGCAATCTTTCCCCCCTCCCCCACTTAGATGCTAGAACAATCTTTCCTCCTATGGATCCATAAAAATGTGGATCACCCTGTTCTTGCCAATCCTCCTTCGAATGGAGAAATAAGAAAAGTTGTTTTCTCTTTCAAATCCTATAAAGCTCCAGGTTCTGATGGGATCCATCTCCTTATGTACCAAAATATTGGAATATTATGGGCAATGCTACTATCACCTTTTGCAAAGAGACATTCACCTCGGTTACTATGGATCTCAGGGTGAACACCACTTATCTTTACCTCATTCCTAACTGCTCCAATGCCACTAATCTAAGGAACTTTAGACCCATAGGCCTATGTAACATTCAATACAATGTTGTTACCAAGATCATTGCTAACAGACTGAGACCTTTCATCTCAAATCTGATTAGCCCCACTCAATCAAGCTTTTTCCCCAACAGAAGAACCTCTGACAATGCTATCATTTTTCAAAAGGTCTCAACCATTTCAGAAAATTGAAGAGGGAAAGGTCCAACATAATTCTTAAGATAGACCTGGAAAAAGCCTTTGATAGACTAGAATGGTCCTTCATTAGGAAACCCTTCACTTCTTTAATGTTCCCTCTCTGGTAGCCAACCTCATTATGACTTGCATTTCTACTTCCTCCATTTATGTCCTCATTAATAGTGAGAAAACCCCTTTCTTCACCCAAACAAGAGGAATTAGACAAGGAGACCTCATCTCACCCTACCTCTCCATAATGTACATAGAACTTTTTTCCAGAAGGATTGACTATGAGGTAGATATTCTCACTTGGGACCCCATATCCATCAGCAGAAAAGGTCCTAACATCTCCCATCTTTTTTTGCTGATGACCTCACTTTATGTACTGAGGCAAATGAGAAAAACTGTGAGATAATCAGGGACACTCTCAAAAGCTTCACTCTTCACTCTGATCAAAAGGTTAAACCATTGAAATCCAAAGTTCTCTTCTCTAAAAACTGTCCCCAAGATGATAAAATTAGACTGTCTTCCATCTTAGGCATCCCTGTAAGAGAGACCTTTTGTAAATATGTGGTTTTCCCCATTTTCCACCAGAAACCTTGCAATAGGGACTTTCAATTTATTCTGGATAACCTCAAAACCAAGCTTTCTGGTTGAAAAACAAAATTTCTTAATATGAATAAGCTAATTGATAAGACTCAGAGAGATTTCGTCTGGGGAACCACACCATACAAAAGAAAAATGCACCTTATCAACTGGCAAATTCTGACAGACACTAAGGCTAATGGGGAGTTGGGACTCCAAAAAACCTCCATCAAAAATACCACCATGTTAACTAGCCTAGCCTGCAGATTCTATAAGTAGCCTAATAGTCTTTGGTCTAGAATCCTCAAGAATAAATACAGGCCCAATGGCATATCTTGCAAACCAACTAGCTTCAGAACTTAAAAAAATATCTATAAGGGTTGGGGAATCTGTAAGACTGCCTCTTCCTAGAAAATCCACAATAAAGAGAAGGTGAACTTCAAGAATGATAGGTGGATCTACCACTGTGAACCACTTCTATCCATTATACATGTTCCCTTCCTTAACATGCCCAGGACATCAAACTGTCCGATGTCTGGCAAAATGGGTGTTGGAACTTCAATGACCTACCGGTTGTCATCCCCGATGACATTATCCAAAGCTTTACAAGCTCCATCATTCCTAATCCTAGAATTAATTCTGATGAGCTCATCTGGAACATCACCGGAAATGACATTTTCTCTAGTAAGAGTGTTTACAATCATATTGCTAAGACCTTTGGGAATAGCCTTCAACTGAACTTCAATTGGATTTGGAAGGCTAGGCTCCCTCCAAAAATCAAAACCTTATTTTGGTTGAACCGGCATGATAGACTCCCCAGCAACTTCAAAATTCGCAAAAGAGGGGTTATTGCCGATCCCAAATGCCCTGTTTGCAACCACCATAAGGAAGACAGTACTCATATCTTTTTAAATTGCCCTATCCTTAAAGATTTTTGGACACCAGTTATCCTTAATTTTAATCAACTCAATCTTCCCATTGTCTAACTTTCTCCCCTCAAACTGGCACTCTGTTTGGAAAAATTATCAGTACTCAAGCTTTGACTATTACTTGGATCGTTATGATATCATTCCCTTCTGCCTCTGGACCATCTAGAACAATAGAAACTCTAACGTTTTCAACAACTAGAAGAACCATCCCAACTTTCTCCACGCCTATTGCCAAGCAGTAAAATATAGGCATCTTACTTCTAAGGATGACTCCAACCACCAAACTCACACTATAAACATTAAATGGAACCCCCTATCAATCATGCTTTCAAACTCAACACTGATGGTTTCTGCCTTGGGAATCTCGGGAAAGGTAGAATAGGTGGGATAGTTAGGTCTTCCAACGAGGGCTGGGTAATGGGCTTCAGCAGAAGCTTCCATAACACCACCAATAACATGATGAAACTTTTTGCCCTCATTGAAGGCATCAAAATGGTTGAAGTAAATAATATTCTCCCCTTTGAAATCAATGTAGACTCTCTGAAAATTATCTCTATGTTATCTAATAGTAACCTTCACTATGATGCTTTGATTCTGGACTGCAGATTAAGACTAAAAAGGCTAGAAAATCCGAAAGTCGGCCATTGCTATAGAGATCAGAATGGGGTGGCAGATGCTTTAGCGAAGGAGGGTGCAAGAACATGCAGATTCAATGAAATAACCTTTTTTGAAGTTCCACCAGTGTATGCAAAAAATGCAGTTTGGGCAGACATCTCGGGAGGGGGTTGTAATTTAACTAGTTGTTTCTTTTAAGTTTTAATGCACATCTTCTTTACCAAAAAAAAATAATTTTATCAATTACATCAATACTCCCCTTCATCAAAAGTATCTAAATATTTAACTTTAAAAATAAAAAAAAACATATATACTCTCAAACTAATGAAAATAATAAGTAAATATCCTCTTTTATATTTTTGGGCTATTTGTACCCTTGTTCGCTAACGTTGGGTATGTCTAACCCCTGAACTATTGAAAATGGTACATATATATTCTTTAGTTGGACGGCGCACTTCACATGTCCTCAAACATAAAATTAACCCATTTTTCTTAGCAATTTATCCCCTGACCTACCAAAAAAACGTTCTATCACAGAAGTTGGAAGCGAGTTTCGTCCACATGTCCTCGTCCTAACAAATTTTTTTGTGATTGCATTGGTTTGATTCGCCAAGAAATAGGCGTGAAGGAAACTCCCTTCCAACTCTGTTCATGTAATATTTCGCTGACAGGTTAAGGGATAAATTGCTAAGGAAAAATGGGTTGATTCCTTCCAGATGAGGACACATGGCATACGCCGTCTAATTGACGGATATATACGTAATATTTTTAATAATTTGGGGATATATACATACCCAAAGTTAGATAATAAGGATATAAATAACTCAAAAGTATAATAGAAGATATTTACGTACTATTTTTAATAAGGGATAATTACATAACTTAGCCAATATTGACTCTTAATTACCTTATTTAGCCTAGTTTCGATTAATTACAATCCATAGCCTTCTCTTGCTTATTAATTTTTCATAATTACAATTCATAACCTTTCTCATGTATTTTTTTTCTCTATTTTCTATTACTTTCCTTTTTTCGAGGGAATAATACCCACGAAAATACCTGAAGTTTGATAGGATTACCAGTTAAGCATACTGAACTTTGTGGGGGGTCTTATTACCCCCCAAACTTTTTTTCGTATTTTAATGGCATATAGCTTCCACTTGGCACACTGCGTGTGATTCACGCGCATTGAATGCGTGAACAGTGTTAAAAACATTTTAAAACTCTTTTTTTTGCCAAACAGCCCCTTAATTTTATAATTATTTAAAATTTTATATTTTTATTTATTTTTTCATTCTTCTTTCTTCTTTCTTCAACAGTGGTTGCTCTATTGTTGAATTGAAATTTAATGAAACTCAATGGTTATAATTTAATGAAACTCACTAATTGAAAATCAATGGACGATTCGGAAGATTCAAACTCGAAAACTCAATTTCGAGTTTCATTAATGAAAATTGAATCTTCCGAGTTCCATTAATGGAAGATTGAATAGTCTCATACATGAAATTAAGTTTTCCAAATCTTTCGAGTTCCATTAATGAATTTTCCGAATCTTCCGAGTTTCATTAATGGAAATTGAATCATGAAATTAAATTTTTCGAATCTTTCGAGTTCCATTAATGAATTTTTCGAATCTTCCGAGTTTCATTAATGGAAATTGAATATTTCATTGAGTTTTCAATTAGCGAGTTTCATTGAATCTTCCATTAATGGAACTCGCTAATTGAATCTTTCGAGTTTCAATGGAAAATTAATGGAAGATTCCATTCAATTATTTGAAAAAAAAAAATTTCTTCATAAGCTCAATGGAATCATTTGGAATATTTAATATGGTTGTAATGGTGAAAAAATATTGAAAAGTGATAAAATGGAGAAGAAACGGCGCGTGTACCACACTTCCCACCGAAAAAACTGGGTATACATTTTGAGGGGGGATTAATTCCACTTTAAAAAAGTCCGGGGGAATTAATTTCAATTAAAAAGGTATAGGGGGTAATAACCCCCGCAAAGTTCAATATGCTCCACTGTAAATTTGGTTAAACTTCAGGTATTTTCGTGGGTATTATCCCTTTTTTTCCTTTTTCAGTTTTTTCCTTCTTTTTCGTTTTCTCTTTCTTTTCTTTTTTCAATTTTTTCATTTTCTTTTTTTTCTTTTGTATTTTTTTTCTTTTTTTCCTTTTTATTTTCTCTCCTTTTTTTATTTTTATTTTTTCTCTATTTTCTATTACTCTTTTTTTTCCTTTTTCAGTTTTTTTCTTCATTTTTTCTTTTCCTTTTTTTGTTTTCTCTTTCTTCTTTCTTTTTTCAATTTTTTCTTTTTCGTTGTCTTTTTTTCATTTTGACTTTTTTTTTTCGTTTTCTTCTTTTCCTTTTTATTTTTTCTCCTTCTATTTTTTTATTTTATTTTTTCTCTATTTTCTACTACTCTCCTTCTTTTTTTATATTTTTTCTCCTTTTTCTCACATTTTTTTTCCTTTTTTTCTTTTTATTTTTCTCCTTCTTTTCATTTGTTCGAACTAGCAAATATAAATACAAGTGAGGACTATAAAATATAAATACAAAGGCGAATTATAACATACAAATACAAGTGGGAACTATAAAATACAAATACAAATGCGAACTATAACGTATAGATACAAGTGTGAACTATCATTTGTATTTTTTAATTATTGAAAAGAAACGATTGATTTTATTTTTATGAATATTTATTTATATTTATTTATACGAGTTGTATTTATTGATACAAATAAATACAATTCAATTTTTTTATAAAAATATAATATTTATTTGTATTTTTAAAATCATTGGTTTCATTTGTTCGTAATTGTATTTGTATCAAGTGATATTTATTTATTTACAAATACAAATAATAATTTTGACATACAAATAAAAAATGGTACATTTGTATCAAATGATACATTGCATATTTATATATTTTAGAATCAAGAAAATACAATTAATGCATTTACTTGTTTGTATACAAATACAAATGATAAATTATACATAATCACGGCTAAATACAATATGCAATCAACTTACAAATACAAATACAAAATAATTATTTAAAAATAAAAAGACATCGATGAAAATAGAATACAAATACAAATATAATCTAAATATAAAAACACAATAAAATCATAATACAAATATCATCCAATATAATATACAGTCAATTATAAAATACAAATACAAAACAGTTCTTTAAAATACAAGTGCGAGTTATATAAAATATAAATGATGGTGCTAACTAACAAATACAAATACAAGTGCAAACTATAAAATATAAATATAAACGCGAACTAGAAAATACAGATATAAGAGCGAACTTTAAATACAAATACAAATATAGTTGTATCAATGAATACAAAAATATAAATGACGGTGTGACTACAAATAGGTAAACAATTATGGTATTTATGTTATCATCAATGACTTGTGCTCGAATAGTTATATTTTTTAAAAATATAAAATAGAACAACAAAATGATAAAGAAAATAAGTACAAAATAGAAAAGAAAAAAAAGAAAAAAAAAGAGAGATAGAAGAGAGAAAAAAATATATAAAAAATAAAAATAGAAAAAATTAGAAAAAGGACGAAGAAAAAATGAGGAAAACATGAAAAAAATATAGAAAAATAAAATGAAAAAGAAATGGTAGTGTTTTTGGCAAGAATAAATATGTAGTGTATTTATATTTTTATGAATACAGACCACTGAGTAAAAGTGAATACATCGGCTGTGAATCAAATACAGCAGCTAAATGGTACTGTATTTATATTTTATATGAATACAGACTATTGATAAAATCGAATACAGCGGGTGTAAATTGAATACAGCGGCTATAAATGATAATTATGTCAAATATGGCTATGAAAGGTGAGTTTTTCAGTAAAATGTAACTATTTTTGAAATATCCTCTTTTAATAATTGGTGATATATATGGCCTTTTTCCGCTTTAAAGATAGTGAATTCAAGAACTTTAATAAGTTTTTTTTTGGTAAAAGGGGATAATGTCATAAAGTAAAACCAAAGTTTACAGGGATGTAGTTTGTGGCAGAGCCACTGTACACGCGCTAGCAGTAGTGATAGCATAGCTATTATATAGACTATTATATAAAGCCTCTGCACTTATTCTATTCCTCCGTCTATTAATTGGTCCTCCACTTCTATCAGCCTGCAAAATATCCTTTAGGGATGTGGGAGGGACCCGTAGCAGCAAAGGTCCATCAGTAGTAGTATATACATTCACTCTTGCTAGCGGATCCGCCAACTTATTCTATCCCCTACTAACATGCTGAACTAGTGGTTTATCCAGAGCCTGTAGTAGGTACCTGCAATCATTTAAAATAGATGAATTAATACTTGATGAAACTTGCAACAGTTTTACTAGTTGCTCACAGTCTACATTTATTTTTAGAGAGTTCAACTGATACTGACGAACGATCGATAAACCTAGCATGAGAGCATGGATTTCTGCCTCTAAAGGGCTAGTAGTGGATATGTGTTCAATAAAGCCTAAGAGCCAGGCTCCATTGTGGTTTCTAAAGACTCCCGCTATAGTAGCACGACCTGAATCAGGCTTAAAGGTAGCATCCGAATTAAGCATTATAGCTTTGGGTGCCGGAGGTTTTCATTTGACATACAGAGGGAACATATGCTTTTTAAAATATGTTTTCCCGGCCAACAACCAGAACTCAGAAGCTACCGATAAGACACACGCCAGGCTTATATTAAAAGACCTTTTCTCAAAGGTACATTTATTATGGCTAGTCCAAAGAGTCCAAAAATAGTAACTGAGAAGAACTTTTGAGGGAATGGGCAAACGAAGGGTTTGGTTAGAGTTGCTTGGCTTTATTTCTAAGATCCTAAGGAGCCACCATTAGGGGTGGTGATCAGTGATAGGTAACATGATGTTGGTTATTTGAACAGAGATTCCTAACTCATCCCAAAATAGCTGTACAGCCTTACAATGTAAGAAAAAATGGGAAATAGTTTCAGGAAAAGAGTGACAAAGAGGGCAGAGAGGTGAGGAAATACAGTTTATATAATGCAAGTAGGAGGCTGTAGGGAATCGATTGTGATGTAAAATCCATAAAAAATTCTTAAGCTTTGGTGGAATACCTAGTTTCCAAATCCACAGGAAATCTACGCCCTCGTTGCTCGTAAGCTCTTTTCTAAGTAAAGTATTATAACAGGAAGCGACAGAAAATATTTTATTATTTGTAAGGCCCCAGGCGATTCTGTCAACATTAAAGGCATCATACCGAGGGAAATAAATAGAATTAATACGACTGAAGATGGTCTGGGTAAAGTCAAACAAGAGCTCAGAGAAAATCCAATGATTATCAGTTTTGTAGGAATCAATATTAGCTTTGAATTCATGCCTTTGAAGGGGCCCTTGAATGAAGTTATGGACAGAACAATCTGGCCTAATCCAAGGGTCAGTAAAGAAAAGGACATGTTTCCCATCTGCAGGTTGCCATTGAAGCCCAATTTGACATTGAACCCAACCTGTCATAATTGTTGTCCAAATTCTAGAATTGTCATCTTTGCGCCTAAGGTACTTAGATCTGAGTATCTGAGCCCATGGCGCATCGGAATGAAAAACACGCCATGCAGAAGATGCTAACCGAGCAAGGTTATTGGTTGTGAGACGTTGGATTCCAAGCCCCCCAGTGTCCTTAGGCGTAGTAACATCTAGCCGTTTTAGGAGATGGAGCTTGCGCTTAGTAGAAGTTGTGCCCCAAAGAAAATTTTGCTCATAGGCTTCCATTTTTCTAGTGACATACCTAGGGAGCCGTAAAAGATACATGACATAGTTGGAAAAGGTATAGTTGGAAAGGGTATTCAGGGTCGACTTGATAAGTGTAGTTCTCCCTGCAGCTGTAAGCAGCGGATCTTTCCAGCCCGAAAGACGACTCTTAAAATTATCTAGAAGGTACTGAAAGTCAAGTTTAGTGGGCTTAGACATGAACATAGGGAAGCCTAAGTACTTACCAAATTTCTGACCCTCATTAATGTTTAGGTCATGAACAGCTCTATCCTTGGCCAAGGTAGGAGTATTCTTAGAGAAAAAAGCCTTAGATTTGGTTAGATTAATTTTTGACCAGAAACTATCTCGAAATGCTTGAAAATTTCAATCATAGTGTTGCAAGAAGAAGAGTCAATAGCAGTACAAAGAATAATATCATCAGCAAAAAGCAAAGGTGAAATGGGAGGAGCACGCGCTGATAATTTAATAAGAGTCCAGAGACAATTCTCAACTGTCGTTTCAATTCTACGAGAGAGTCTTTCCATGCACATAATAAAAAGATATGGAGAGAGTGAGTCCCCCTGGCGGATTCCTCTAGAAGGCGTAAAGAAAGGAGTTGCTGAGTCATTGACCAACAAAGACACCGAGATAGTGGAGACACATGACATGATGAGAGTGACCAAATTTTGAGGGAATCTGAAGTAGAGGAGAGTGTCATGAATGAAGGATCATTCTAATCGATCAAAAGCCTTTTCTAAATATATTTTTGCCAACATGTAACTTTTCCTAGATTTAGAATTTTGAAGGTGCCGAAGGAGTTCCTGCACAAGCATAGCATTATCAGATGCTCTACGACCTTGCAAGAAACTTGATTGAGCTGGACCAATAAGATCCTTAAAAAGAGGTTTGATCCTATTGACAATAATATTAGAGATAATCTTGTAAGTAGTGTTACGGAGACTGATGGGCCTATACTGAGTAATAGACTCGGGATTAGATACCTTAGGAATAAGGCAGACAAATGTATTATTTATTTCCTCAGGGATTTTCCATAGTCTAAAAACTGTGAAGCAAAACTCTTCAATTGAGTGTTGAACAAGGTCCCAATATTTCAGAAAAAAAAAGGATGACTACCGGCAGGACCTGGGGATTTATAGGGCTTGAAAGAAAAAACTAAGTCCATTATTTCCTTATGCGAGACTGGTCTTTCTAAGTAGTCTGCATCTACCTTATCAATAAAGTGTTTGCAGGCCTGGTGGCCATGCCTATTAGAATGGATAAGGTTTGTGGAGTAGAGGTTTGAAAAGAAGGAAATGATAAGGTCTCTGACTTCCTGTCTATTGTCTATCCAATTGCCAATGGAGTTTCGCAGGGCAAAGATCCTATTTTTGCGCCTTCGGTGAATGGTGGACATATGCTAAAATTTAGTGTTTGTGTCTCCCTCATTAAGCCAATGAATATGAGATTTAAGCTTTCAAAATTCCTGCTCCTCATGAAAAAGCTCATTTAAATCTCGAT
This sequence comes from Capsicum annuum, assembly GCF_002878395.1. NCBI lineage: Eukaryota > Viridiplantae > Streptophyta > Magnoliopsida > Solanales > Solanaceae > Capsicum > Capsicum annuum. The sequence continues at coordinate 26,069,397 of NC_061113.1, read as the reverse complement.
TTAGAGAGTTTTCCAGATTTTGGAGAAAATTACTCGTAGGATAGTGAGGGCACTTTTGAATTCCACCTATTCGAGCTAGGATACGTCTTTTCCTATAGAAGATATTTTCGAAAACTTCTTTGTTCCAAATGGCTACCTGGGTCTGAAAGCGATAGATAGAAGGAAGCAAGTCATTATTCATGCTTGCCCAAGAATTCCTAATAATGGAAGGAAAATGAGGATGAGTAGTCCAGATGGTTTCCATTCTAAAAGGCTTATGAGGTATAGCCGGTGGGGTGGTTAAAGAACTTTAATAAGTTGTTTAGTCATATTCATAACTTTTTTTGTCCTTTAAATTTAGAAACAAAAAATAATAAGAATTACCTAATCCGCAAATGGCAGCAAAGTGAAGCAGGCTTGACTTGGTTCATTCCCGCGTCCTACACCAAAAAAAAAAAACAATGGCAAAAAAATGGCATTTCCAACTTTGATTCTTTCCTCATCACCAACTTCACCCCTCTTTCTCCTATTCTTTTCTTGCTTAACTCACCCTAACTACTCATTCAACCCCCACTCCCACCCCCCACTCCACCCCACCCACCTTAAAATCATCAAAATCCTTGCTTGTTTCCATGTTTCTTGAACCATCATCATTAACCATGTCCTCCTCCTATTCCTCTTTCTTTCTCTTGTTTTTGTCGCTTCTTTTCTTCCCTTGTCTTTCTCAATCACTTAGAGGTAAACTCCTTTTTCTCATTTCATCATTTCTTTTTGACAAGAGCCTTGCAAACAGCCTCTTGTAGAACCTTGTGGCCGGACCCTTTCCTTGGACCCTGCACATGGCGGGAGTTTTAGTGCACCGGACTCCTCTTTTCATCATTTGAAATTTTATCTTTTTTGTCAAAGATTTCAACTTTTCTTGATTTCGTGATTTCAGGAGTGCTGATTGATTGTGGTGCTGCAGTTGATTCTATAGTTAATGAACAAAGATGGGTGTCCGATGCTGGTTTTGTATCTGCAGGAACACCCAAGAATCTTACTGTTGAAGTACTTGATTCTACACTGTCAACTGTCCGTACATTTCCATCGAACAACAATGTTTTCAAGAAATTCTGTTATGAGGTTCCCGTTTATCGAGGAGGGAAATACTTGGTCAGGACAACATATTTCTATGGTGGGGTTAACGGGAATTCGAATCCTCCTGTATTTGATCAGATCGTTGATGGTACTTTTTGGAGTCCAGTGAATACAACTGAGGATTATTGGCATGGAATGTCTTCATATTATGAAGGGATTTTTAAGGCCATAGGGAAGACTATGAGTGTGTGTTTGGCTGCTAATAGTTATACTGATTCCGACCCTTTTATATCTGCTTTGGAACTTGTTTTAGTATCGGATTCATTGTATAATTCAACAGATTTTAATACTTACGCATTGACTTTGATTGCAAGGAGCAGTTTTGGGAACAATGGTTCAATTATCAGGTTAGTTTGTTCACCTATCTGGACCTAAAGTTGTTAGCTTTTGACTAAAAAGGGTTTCTTTTGGTTTGATTAGGTTGGTATTTGAGTTCTAATTATGATTCCTGAATTTTGAGATGGCACTTACGATGCAATTGAAATATTTGCAGTTTATTTATAACTGAATCCCAATTTAGGTGTTAAAATGGTTAACAATTTATTTATTTCAATATCTATTGACCATCAACTTACTCCTGAACTTTTAAGATTTTAGATGTTCGTTCAACTTTCAACATAGAAATGTTTAAGAGAGCCCAGGGTCTATATGAAACAGCCTCTCTACCATCACAAGGTAGGGGTAAGGTCGTTCACACCACCCTCCCTAAACCCCACCTGTGGGATTATACAGTTTGTTGTTGTTGTAATTTGGATTAATTAGTCCGAATAACTCTGTTAGATACTACTGTGCCATAAAGTTCGCTTCTTTTTTCCTACGGAATCCATCTGTTGGCTTGTGGAAATAAGATTTATCATGCATAAAAGGAGAAAGAAAGTGAGAATTCAATTAAGACAATCTAGGAAAATAGAAGGTGTGAAACAAACTAACAATCCTAGGGAAAACCCAGAAGCAAGTCTTATTCTATTCAACTACTCACCCGAATTAAAAATGCAAAAAAGGGTCTTTTAGTAATCCATATACTTAGTATTGTTTGATCACAATGTGAATTGAAATCTTTGAGGCTTTAGGTTCATTCTTGCTGCTCATTTGAAATAGGTTATGGACTGCAAAGCAGTCTATCCTTTCCCTCACCAATCCTAAATTTATTACAAGAAAGACAGAAAAATTCCTTGCATGAGTTATTCTCTTTGTACTAACCAGATAACAGCCTTTGTGGGCATATCTTTTTTAGCGCGTTCCGGAAAATTATTCTTAAGCATAACTAAAGCAAGAAAAATACCACCCCTATATATATAGTTGATAAACTGTCTGAATGCAGTTATACTCAAGTCTATTTGGTCTAGTTTCATAGTTGTTGTTAGAAGACCTAGTATCTGATTATATCAACCATGTTTATACAAACACGTTTCTTTTGGTTATGTGTATCATAACTGCAAGTATTTTAATCTGCCAGATATCCTGACGATGAATTTGATCGTTTCTGGGAGCCCTATGGACGATATTCTCCTGCAGAAAGTTTCAGACATGTTTCTGTTTCTGGTATCTGGAATCACCCTCCTGCAAAAGTATTTCAGACACGGTTCGCTCTCCGTAAGCTTGAAGCTATGGAGTTATTATGGCCTCCAGCACCTCTTCCAAACACAACATATTACATAGCTCTTTACTTTGCTGATGATCAACTTTCGTTCTCAGGAAGAGCTTTCAACATAAGCATAAACGATATACTGTTTTATGCCAATCTTAATGTTACTCCTACTGGCATGGTTGTGTTTGCAAGTCAATGGCCTCTGGCTGGTATTACAAAGATAACTTTAACTCCACTGTTTGGATCAAGTATCGGTCCGTTGATTAATGCAGGAGAGGTTTTTGAAGTGTTGCCCGTCGGAGGAAAAACTCATACTCGAGATGGTAATCTGCTTTTCTTGCTTCAAATATAGACCTAGCACTTGGATAAGTTTTAGCTGTCCTCTAGGATTGTTAAGTCAAACAGACCAGTGTTCATCTGATATCCACATGGCATACCTATATCTTTCTGAAAATACATTTATAATGTTCAATTTAGTGAAATCCATTGAGCTAATCCTCCATATTGTAGCTCAATTGTTTTATTTTTGGCCCGACCAAGAACATCAATTTAGCTTGTAGTCCAATTATCATATTTGCTAACTCCTTTCGGCCCCGATCATTTTGCTTTTTGCCTCTTTTTCTGTAGATTAATTACCTCTGCTACATTAATGTGATATATTTCTTACTGCAGTGATAGCTCTGGAAAAATTGAAGGAGAGTTTCAAGAATCCTCCCCCTGATTGGAATGGTGATCCATGTTTACCCCCTCAATACCCATGGACTGGAGTTACATGTGCTGGAGGAACACGAATTCGTGTAACTTCTTTGTGAGTTCAGATGTCTCTTACTCCATGAACGTCAAACTCCCCCACCCTTCCCGTTTCCTGAGAAGGAAAAAATGGGAAAATGAATACTTTACCTTACCCCAACCCAAATTATGGTTGTCCAAGTGATTATACGTGTTAACTTGTGTTCCTTTTTCTTTTGTCTGCAGAAACCTAACAAGCTTGGGTCTTTCTGGGTCAATATCACCTAGCATTGCAAAATTGACAGCATTGAATGGCATGTACGTGAATATAATTTTCTTAGTGCTCATAGATTTATGGATGCAAATAGATTGTTTAACAGTCTCTTACTTCTCACAGATGGCTTGCGAATAACAATTTGACGGGATCTATCCCAGATCTGAGCTCTTTGAATAACCTGCAGAGTCTGTAAGTTACAGTTTGGTTTCTTTTGTTCTTGTTCTAAATTGGTGTTGCAATAATGCACTTTTCAATTATAGCCCGGCCTTATGTGAAAAATTCACAAAAGGAAAAACAAATAGAAGCTACTTCAACCTTTTGTAATTAAGTGTGTCTATTCCTAATACTCGTCTTTTATTTCAGATACTTGGAAGACAATCAGCTTAGCGGAGAAATTCCCCCATCTCTCGGAAACATTAACAGCCTTAATGAAATGTAAGTTCATCTTTCCATAATAAAACAAAATGAGTATGATAAATAATGGATTCTGGCCCCTCTGTTTGCATAGATATCAATTAGTAATCTGTAACACTTCTGTTTTGCTCAGTTATAGTTTCCCTATGATGCTAGTATACTATAGGTACTGTTTTTTCTCAAATATAGTTACCCTATGATGCGTATGAGTACAATTTTTCTCAAGTATAGTAACCCTACGATGCTAGCATAGTATACGTATAGTTTCTATAACCACCTCAATGGATTTGCTATATCTTCTCTCTGTCACGGAAGTGGGTGCTGGGGGGACACAGCCTCATTAAGCACATGCAAGTAAGGGATTTAAGCTAGAAATTTATTAAGTACCTCAAATAGAGTCTCTTAAGTGATTTTCTCTTGGTATAGACTATAGAGAGCATTTTCAAAAAGGTTGAAGAAGCAGGTTTGGGTAAATTTGTGTCAGATACTTATATTGATCGATGGTAGAGCAGCCATAGATCTTTTTACTGTGAGAATCCAACTGCCAAATCGAGGTTCTCGTCACTCACGCGTGAGATGATCTTCCAGCCTTCACATACTGTAATTCTATAGATCAATTGCTCAAGTTGGAAAGGAAAGATAGCTCGAAGGAATAACAAGCAAAAAGGTACTGCTTGAAAATGTCTAAACTTTGAGAAAAGGAGTAGGAAATCCTTGACACATACTAGGAGCCACTAGAAATTTGTGCCCTTGTGTTTGAGTGTTTCAGGGTTTGAGAATTTGGAAAACTAATATACAGCCATTTAGAATCCTAAAACTGAAGTGTACTGAAGTACTTCACCGCTTCTCCGAAGTTGCTAAAATTTTCAGATCATATAATCTTGGTGACTCTAAAACTAAATTTGCTTGTAAAATCTTGAGATTGTGGTTCCACATTTTGAATACTTTCCGGTCTGTCACATTGTTTGGATTCTCCATGTTTAAACTGGAAATAAGTAACAAAACCAATGTTGGACCACTATCAAATTCGTGATACATGAAAAACGTTCTTATTGACCTTTGTATTCATCTGCCACCAATATTTAGACTACTGCAAAATTTATGAGGTACATGCGAAATAGGATCACAAAGTTTAACGAAAGATAGTTCTTGTTTCTGGATGCAAGTGGTGAGGCTGTTAGGGTGAATAATAGTTCTCAAAGAAAGCAATGAGCTCCTTGACTGCTTAGACATATCTTTGCTCATAGAGTTTCATTTCTTAAGGTACATATACTAATTATGTTCTTTTTTTGTAGGAGACCACAATAGACACATATTATACCAAATGTGAATTTAAAGAGAAATAGGAGATAGATAATTGGTTTGCATGTGTGTCTGAAATATATCTACTTTTCCTTTCTTGTCTTTTTTGAAATAGTTATACATATTGTCAGGTGAGTTGAATATTACTATATTAGTGTATGCCTGGCAATCTTGCTCGTTCACATCGATTCCAAAAACATCATTTTAGTTCATAGCTGAGGAATCAAGAAAAAAGTATTATCTGTTTTTGGCATTATCTCACACAAATCCCTCCATTCCACATGATTTTTACCCTAAATAAAGCTCAATGAAATATCTTTTTTGTCAAGATATTCAAAGATGTTATATCGTCATGACATTTTGTAAGTTAATGTCCTGCAAAGGATGCGATTGAGGAACTTGCTTGATGTTGTATATGCTCATCTCATGTTATTACTATTTGTTACAGCTTCTTGCAGAACAATAATCTGAATGGCCAGGTACCAAGCAATCTTCTCGGAAAACCAGGGTTGAATCTCAGGTAACGAGTCATTCATTGCGGCAGTTTTTCCGTTGCATTTGCCTTTTGCTTTTGTTCAAATATTAATCAAATTGCTCTGTTGCTTTAACTGTAGGACCACTCCTGGGAATCCATTGTTGTCACAGCCCCCTAAATGAGGAGATTGTCTTTGCTCCTTTGGACATTGAGAAGTATAAAATATTCAGTTTTCGACAGTAGATTTCAGACCTACAGTTCTTTTTCAATATTTTGAAAATTTGGTGTAAAGAAAAATCTTGAAAACTTATTTTATTGGAACTCCAGAATACACTCACCAAGACTAACTATTCAAAATGGTTTGCCAGTACACTGTCTGCCCAAGTAGTATAGTAAAATGGAATTTTGCGATAATTTTTTGGTGTCATAGCTGTATATATAGTCATTGAAGTTTTCAGTTTCTGTATTTTCCTCCTGTAACTCGAAAAGTTTGTTTTTCATTCATATATGTATTGAAACGCAATTGTATAAAACATGTTTGTAACTTGTTTATTATGAAAGTGATGCAAGAGTTTTTCTGTTGATTGTAAAGTGACTTACTTTGTTCTGCTCCCTCTCCAATGAAACCATGTATGCGTAATATGCACAAAAAATTGCGAAAAAGAAAAAAAAAAAAAGGTAGAGAGTGTAAATATTGCACAATTCCAAAAGAAATTCAAGAGGCATATGCCTCACTAGTTCTTTGCATGAGAATGAAAGAGAGAGATATGTTAGATTACAGTAACTCTTGAAACTAGATGAGATAGCTTCACATACATTACAAGAAATGAACACATCAACATGGTAAATTAATCAGATTCTACAACAAAGCATGTAATCTAAACTCATGAAAGGAAAGAAAACTAAAAGAAGCCTTGAAATGAAATCGAATTGAAGAAGAAGAAAACATAGAAGAAAGAACATCTCTGCACAATGATTATCAAAAGCAAGTTCTTTTCATCTCTCTATTGCTCTACCCTTTTTCTTAATAGAAAACAAAGGTGGCAATGCAGTGTTTTTTCCCTGTGTACAAATTGGCACATGAATCACAGGTCTAACTCTTAAAGTTTCTGATCTACTTCTCTCCAATCCTTTCTTAATCCTCTTTACATGTTTCTCTTTGGTTGCTTGACCTTTGTTTTTTTCACTTTTTTCTTGATCTGGTGCTACAGATATATCAGCAAGTGAACCTGAAGACGAGGAGGAAGAAGTAGAAGAAGAAGGTGATAATGAAGAAGCTCTCTTTTGCTTCAATCTCAATAACTCTTTCCATAAAACAGTGCATTTTGGTGGCCTAGGAGAAGGATCTTCATCAATAAACCAATTTATTGGCCTAGTTTCTTCCTGACTCTTCTTCACCTCAGCTTCATTCAATATTTCTCCCTCAGTTTTTAAACTAATCTTGTTGAGCTTTTCAGCATAATGCATTTGCCAATAGGGACGTAACTTACCCTCGAAGAACAGCTCGTCCGCTGTGATCATGTTTTCATTGGTTAACTTGCTCGACAGGAACTCGAATTCAGCTGCACTCCGCGCTCTCTCTTGCTGATCTTTTCGTTCTTTCTCTGCTTGTGCATTTGGTGTTATGGATATGAAGTTTTTCTCATCAAGAAACTCTGAAGAGAAGGAAATTCGGGGACTGGAAGTCGGCTCGTCGGATATAGAGGCACCTTCTAAAGAAGCCATGTTAGTTTTTTACCAAGAAAATAAGGGGAGAAAGAGAGACAATGAGGGAAATGTAGCGCAGGATAAAGGTAAGAACCTAAGTTATGTGTGCTTTATAAGGGGAGGAAATTTAGAAGTAATGGCATTTCTGTGTTGTTGTATTTGTAAAACTTTTATGAGGGGTTCTTTGTTATTAGCTAGTAAATGTTTAGGAGGGTGAGAATATTTAAACCAATTGGTCTGGAGAAGCAGAAACAAAAGAAGTAAGCTTATGTATTAGAATATGGGAACAGCACATGGACACCTTTGGAGCTAAAGACAAAAGCTTTTCTACCATGGCATCTTACTGTCTTTTGATGGATTCAAATAATCAGTAGCATTGGACAATAAAGTACTTTGATAGTTCTTACTTATGTTTTTGAACTCCTAGGAGAAGAGAAGTTTCTACTTCTCTTGTTTGTTGTTTTCGAGAAGATGCATAGATGCCTCAATGAGGAGGTGTGATTGGTTGGCTATGACGGGTATGAGGAAAGGTAGAGTTACGCCTAAAATGTATCGAGAGAGGTAATTAAACAAGACATGGAACACTTTTAAGTTGCTGAGGACTTGATGTTAGGAGCTAAGTTGCTCGGACTCTCCAAAAATGTTGCCGCACCCGTGTCGGATCCCTCAAAATTACACTATTGTTGAAGGATTCAACATGCACCCGTTGACATTTTTGAAAACATAGGTTAGGAGGATATAGAGGTAAAGGATTAGGTTAGAAAATTAGCAGGTAATTGAGTGTTGTATAGTTTTTTTATAAGTATTATTATTACTCAAATACAATCTTGTTCTTCAATTTTATTATTGATTGTTGTTCCTCTGCTTCAGTTATCGTATCATGTGTTGTTGCTATTGTTCTCTTTTCCATTATGTTTTAACATGATTGTTTCACTGTTTATCTCCCTTTTTATACTTGATTTTATTATGCTTTATTTGAGCCGAGGGTTTATTGGAAACAACCCTGTACCTTCACAAGGTAAAGTTGCGTACACCACTTTCCTCATATCCCATTTATAAAATTACACCGAATGTTGTTGTTTTTGCTCCACTGCCAATGTTCTATTCACTTTTTTTTTGGGACTCTTTCTGTCCTGTTGTACTAATAAAGATGTTTACGCTGAGTTTGTTGGCAATATCTGCAACTGTCATGTGAAATTTATCTAGTGGGGGGTGGTTAGTGTATTAGCAAGGGCAAAATGTTTCATTTTCTTGGACTTGAACTATGTATGATTTTGCAATTTCAACAAATATAAAGTTAAGATAAGGATGCACTTGAGCTTTATAGTGCTTCTCCAAATCATTTTGGTCAAGCTCATCATATTCTTGATTAAGAATGAGTAATAGACAAGAAGAGGAAGGGGTGAATAAGCCGAAACAAAAAATCGCTAGGTAACTCAATTTTGGTTTTATTACGCAAATAATTTGATACATTTAGTGACGAAAAGTAATAAAAAAACCTTGTACATTAATTGAAGTGCGGACAAGCTAAATCGGACACCGCCTTCGTAAAAAAGAGATATGATGAATCCTAGCCTCTAGGCTACAGTAGCAGTCAGCACTGTAACAGCAAAGAAAACATGGAAATATTTAAGGAAGGTAGTTGAGTCAAGTCACAAATCACAATGTACTAATTAATTATCGGTGTACAACATAATTAACCTAGTAAAATTATGTTCATAGAAGTCAATCTAGGGACTAATTTGAGTAAAAATAGTTTGGCTTGGTCAATTTGATTGTCATTTTCCCAGATGTCAAAATGCCCATGATTCAAGAACCTCAGACTAGTTTAGTACTTTAGTTATAATGACAAAGTGGGGGGCACAAAGCTATTTTTATTAGCGACATAATGAGATACTATATGGCCCTCATCTACTTAGACATAGGTGCAGTTGCACTTAATTTCGACTTTGACCATATATTAATTATGCATACATGGAAATTTGACAAAATCTTATCGGAGAATTTGCAGTTTTGGTCCTTCAAATATCGATAAATTCCAATTTCCGCCCTTATTATATCTGGATAAACAAATGCAACCACAATTAATTGAGATGTGTATCTTTGAATTTTGATTCATTTGCTGGTGAATCTTTACAAATTTAAAGAAATATGTATCATTACATCATTTGACTGTCCTTGTATAATGTTAAGCTTGTACATTAGTCCGTATTATAGGAAATATTGCTTTAAGTATAGTCTAAACATAACATATTTGCTACATAAATAACCTAAAAACCACACATTCGAATGAATTAATAATTAAATCTCTTTATATCATAACTTATAAGGACTAAACTTAGAATTTATTAATAACTAAGGGCCTGAATAAATCCTATATTTCACCAACTCTGTATGATAGATCACCTATATTTTGTAGCATTATATCATTATACTAAAATAAGCTGAAAAAATCAGGAGAATCAATTAGTCAAAGGGAGAGGGTGCTTTAGCAGTTTGACCCTTCATAAAGCCTAACAGTGAGTTCATAATAATAACATGGGAGGACTTCTAGGCATGTGGTCACATGAGTTAAGCCATGTGAAATTCTGCAATTCCCAATTAAAATCAAGTTAATGATCTTGCTTTTTGACAAGATTACCCTTTGAAGAAGTTTGTTTTTGGCTGGTTATTTGATAATTTTCCTGATATTGCAAAGGGTGATTTGGTACTTTGGAAAGGTTTACAATGTGGTACATATCATGTCCTGTTCTAGGAAAAGCTTATATTAAGATTTGGAACTTTGTAATGACACTTATCCAAAAAAAAAAATTGTGGTTTTGATATTTTGTATTTGTATTGAAGTTTAATTTAAATTTAATTTGCGTAAAAAGTCATATCAGGTAAAGTGTTTTCTAACAAAAATATCTCTATATTTAGTGGATTTAAATTTAAGACATTTAGTTAAAAGTAAAAAAAATATTTACTGCATTTCAGTATAATCCTGATTGGTAATGACTTATTTAATCAATAATTTCAAAAACGAGTCTGTATCCAATAAGCTCAAATTCAAAGTTTTTTATTAAGAATATTTATCGCTCCACTATATCCCGGTTGATAAGCACTCTAATCTAGCCAATGACAGCTATGAAGACAGGGTGAATCCTTTTCATTATTACATGCATACATAGGTGTTATGACAAATTTTACTAGTATTGTTTTTTGCTTGAAGAGAGAGTACCTTTGCATGCACAATCAATGGCTCTGCTTAATTGTGATTAAGAAAATACTGATGGAGTTTAACGGCTCATACGATAAATTAATATAAAAATTGATAATCTTGGGAGATGGAAAATATGATTAAGTTTTTTCTTTTTTAACGTTATCTTGGTCAATTTGCACATGTAGGTTACTTATTATCTAATTAAGTAGAGAAAATAAAAAGAAAGTCTGAGGAAATTTTGATAATTACAAAATGATCTGTCTTTTCAAATTTTGACTGTTAGAGACTTGGAGCCACTGAGGATACATGTACAGTTTACTGGTTTCTTTTTATATATATATATATATATGAGAAAATGATCAAAAGCCCCCAACCTTTACCCCAAATTCCAACTACATATTTATACTTTGCGGGGGTCCTATGATCCCCCTGAATTATTTTAAAATGGAATTATTAACCCTTCGAACTATTTTAAAGTGGAATATCTACCCGTCTAAAAGTACATACCCATCGACTATCGCGTTGATAAATTTTTCCCCAACTCCTAGCGTCAATTTCCAGTGAGTCGATGCGGACTCGATGCGATGCGTTGGCTATCGCGTCGATGGTACAGTTTTCAGTCATTAAAAAACCGTGTCCTTGAGGGTATTTGGGTCTTTTTTCCCAAACCTCTAACCCCCAAAAACACGAAATTCAGCCCTAATTCACAAAAGTATACTCACTTTCTCTCGAAATCTCTCAAGAACAAGCCTTAGGGTTTTCAATTCAAGATTCAAATCTCAAGAATTCTACCATCAATCTTCTCAAAATCAAGCGTCAAGGTATGTGAAGTGTTCATCCAAGGGCCCCTTTTGCCACTCTTGGAGTCCAAGAATCTATTTTAAAACTCCAGTGGTATGAATTTCATGAATTCCATGTTGGGTTTGATAATATCCATGTTTACAACGATTAATTGGGTTTTCAATGCATGTTTTATGATAAGTTCATGTAGGGCTAGTTGAGTTATATGTCCTATCATGTGAAAATCATACTAAAGCTTTCAAATTGTGAATTGGGTATATGAAATTATATACTTACATATTGATTAGTAGTATGTGCATATTTTATACCTTTCAAGTGATTGATGAATTAAGCATGTGAGTTGAATAGTGAAAATTATATCATGTTAGCATATGTATGCAAGTTCATGTCATGCAAATGGTTGTTAAAATGCCCTAATGAATGAAGAATGATCAAATACTTAGTTTACATGTTTCAAGTTTTTACCATGTCTTTTAATGTATGCTATTGAGTCCTGGGGGTACTTATACCCGACAGTTTAGTTGTTTACCTAGAGCCATGGTTAGTTATAGAATAGTATCAGTCACGTCACGATTAGTAGTGTTCTCAGTCATTTACAAAAACTTAGGAAATCTCAATAGTGATCGTAATTCAGTCACAGTACTCAGTTCATACCTCAGTAGTACTCAGTAAACTCAGTCAGCTAACAAAAATTCAGTAGTTTCCCTCAGTCCACGAAACTCAGTGAACTCAATTCAGTTCAGTTAAACAGTAATATCAGTAGCAACTCAGTCCAGCCTAGTACAGTTTAGAACTCAGTCCAGTGTCTATTTAGTTGGGAGTAGGATTCAGTACCGAGTAAACCCAAGGATGGGGACTCACCTACTAATAGAGGGTGTGATCCTTAGAAGAAATCCTTGTGTTCCAGAACTATGTAGCCAGGGTAGGTTGAGATATCCTCCTGCCAGATATTATTAGGGTTGATATATCTCGTTTGAGTTCTTTCTATCAGCGAAGGTTGACGAAAGAGCTTTCTGTCAGAGAGGATTAACTCACAGCTTGTCTTTACTCGTGGCATGCTATTGACACCCTTTCAGCTGGGGTTACAGGTTGGACCCCAATCAGTTCAGAGAGGGGAGTATCGGTTAGATGATTAACTCCCACAATCTCAGTTCCAGATTTAGTATCAGAATAGAACTCAGTTCAGTTCTACAGATTCAGGACTATCAGATATAGTCACTCAGCTCACTATGGGACTCAGTATAGTTCCATAGAGTTCAGGACTGTCAGATACAGTCATTCAGATGTCAGTAATACAGTATCAGTAGATTCAGTAATTAGTTAATTAGTACTTAGACTCAGTATTCAGTGTATCACGATCTCAGTTATAGTATACGTATTCATGCATGTACTCTTACTCAGTCATACTCACATTATTCAGTTAGTATTGTTCATGTGTATGAACCCATGCATTTCGGCCTACCTCACTGAGCATACCAGTACATTCAAAGTACTGACGCATGCTTTCTTTTGCGCTATGATATCTTATATCATAGGTTTCGATGCACGGGCTCCCGACAATCCTTTGCAGATCTGACTTTCAGTAGTCAGAGTAGTGGTGAGTCCTCATAGTTTGAGAAAATACTTATTATTTTGTAACACCCCATATTCAAGTACATATATTGGCGTATTCAAGTACATGTATTGGTCTTATTTATATGGAATTAATTTTATTTTATTTTATTTATACCGGAATTTGCCCGTCGATGGTTCCATACGAAGGTTATTGAATAAGATTTCTAACGATATAAAGATTTCCAAAAATGGATAGGTTTCGGATATAATCGAGCACGTTTGAAACTATAAAACGGTGGCCGGGATATTGGGAATAGTAAATGTGCAGGAAAATTTCCTGCACACAAACTACTGAGGTCAGCTATTTTTTTTTAGGTCAACTTTGAACGATCATAACTCCCTTAATATAATGAAATGGGAGAGCTGCCACCTATGAAAAGAAATATCTTTGAGTCTTCTTTCCAATGCAATTGGTTTCATCCAAATCCGACATCTGAGTAATGAGTTATACTCGTTTTACTTCAGCCTCTCAAAATAGATTTTTAGGGTCAACTTCAAACGATCATAACTCCTTGTACAGGACGAACTGGGTGGCCTACTTTATATTAAATGAAAGCCCTTTGAATTATCTTTCCAAGGATACCAATTTCACCCAAATACGATATCGGAGCAAAGAGTTATGGTCAATTTACTTTAGCCTATCAAAATAGTCCACCATGGACAGATTCGGATTCACTTAAATTTTAAGGGCAATATGGTCATTTTCCATCACCTCATGGACGAAAATTGGTCATTATATACATATACTTAGCCTCATATCTATCATTTATCATCCAAATTATTGAAGAATAAGAAACCCTAGCCTAAGTTCAACTCCAATTATCTTGTGATTCAATTGTAGAAAATCCAAATTGATTCCGTAGTTGTGTTCACCATCTCGAGGGCTTTGAGAAGCACCCCTTATTTGTGCCAACAGGACTTCGAAATCAAAAGGACCATTTTATGGTAAGGATGTAAATTATGTTGGTGTTATTTATATGGATATGTATATATATATATGCATGTGAGCATAAGAAGTATGTTATTTGATTGTTGTTGAAAGATGATTGGAAATGATGGATTATTCTTGTGCATAGTTGGATTATGTTGAATTGTGAAGGGATTTGGTGTGATGATGTGGTATTGAAATGACGATTATATATATATACACACATAAACCGATTGTTCAAGTTGGTTTTTGGAATGCTTTGCAAATATTGGTTGTATGGAATTATGGAAGAGAATTGTGGTGTTGGATTGCTAATACTAGATGCCAAACATTTCATTGTAGATAAGTGATTTGTAAAGGCGGGAAGTTGTGTTGAATTGGTATCCGAATCTACAACGAGGTATGTAAAGCATACTCTAACGATGTTCTTTGGCATGAAAACACCAATGTTCCATCAAGTAAGATTCCGAAGTTGTCTAAAAACATGTATTGCTCTACATTACCAACGAAGTTGTTTCCATTCTATAAAGTGTCAAAATGTTTCATTGATATACCAAAAGGCTCCTATTTCATTGTTGTGATATTGATGATTCCGAAACACATTGTTGATGTACCAATGAGTCTTTATTACATCGTTATTGTATAGAAAATCTATTACTTGGTTCCTATTGATGTATCATTATTCCAAAGGTACTATATTGGCATGAACACTAATGTAATAATCTCAAAAGCTTTTAAACTAAGTTATTGGAAAGACCTCTTATGTGTGTTACTTGATATACGTGTGGGTGGTAGCTCAGGGGCTTAAGCCTAGCATGGGCCGATCCCGATATTTGATATGATTACAGTTGATATGTACTGGGGGCAGCCTAATGGTCACAGTACGGTACAGTATTGATTATTGTTAGGTGGTTGGAAGTTCGGGAGGAGGAGGTAATGGCAAATGATGTTATATTTGTATATGTGGTGACCCCGACGGCCAAGTATTATATATATATATATATATATTTGTGCGTGTTGTGCTGATACAGGTAATTAGACCCTTCTATATGCAATGAAGTGTTGTCCAAATTCTTGGTGACATGTAAGTGAAAGTACAGGTATTTGAACGGGTTCTCCCAGGCCTTCTCGGCTTCGGGTGCCAGTCCGGCCCGATGGGATTTTGGGGCGTGACATATTTACAGCATTTCAGTTTTAGTATCAGTAGTCGGAGTTAGTTGGGGGCTTGTCCTATTAACTCCACAGTTCAAATAGTTTTAAAGGCTTTTCAGACTAGAGTATTTTCAGACAGGTATTTTAGTTTTGGTATTGTTATACCGCATTCAGATTTATTTTAGTATTGAACCTTATGGCATGGCTTTTGCCTAATTTCTGCATATTACATTATTATTATTCAGTTATTGCAGCAGGTATCAGTCATGGGTTAGCTTGTGGTCCTTCGGAATTATGAGCACCGTGTAGCTTCTAGGGTACAGACTCGGAGCATTACAAACTTAGTATAAGAGCCTAAGGTTCTAAAGAATTCTAGAAAGTCTAAAAACCGCATCTAGTTGAGTTTTGTGCATAGGTGTGTAGCGCACCATACTTATGGACAGGAGTCTACGATATATTTTAGGAAAAGTTTCTCTTTTTTCAGTATTTATGTCTTGCGAATGATCATAAGCTCCAGTTAAACTTTCAGTCTAATCCTTTCCCTTCTGTTTACAGAATATGCCTCCAAAGAAGACTAAAGGAAGAGGAACGGGAGACCAGTCAGAACCTCAGCCCGTTCTTGCAGATTCCCTGGATGAGCTCGTCTCTCGTGAAGAATTCAGGGCTGCATTCACTACTTTAGCCAATTCATTCGTGACTCAGAATAAATAACCAGCTGTTATTCCGGCTAACCCACTGGGCAATACTGCTGCAGCCAGGATTTGGGACTTCATCTGAATGAATCCTCCCTTATTCTCAGGTTCCAAGTCTAAATAGGATCCATAGGAGTTTCTCAATCAGTTTTAGAAAGTCACAGATATCATGGGAGTGACTTTCAGTAAGAGTGCTGAGTTAGCCGCCTATTAGCTACAAGATGTAGTTCATACGTGGTTTAAGCAGTAAAAGGTAGACCGGGGTGCAGATGCAGAGCCCATAGAATGGGAAGAGTTTGCTACGGCCTTCTTAGATAGATTCTTTCTTTTAGAGCTGAAAGAAGCTAAAGTGTTAGAGTTCATCAATCTCAGGAAAGACAGTATGAGTGTAAAAGAGTATTCCCTCAAGTTCACCCAGTTAGCTAGGTATGATCCCCATGTGGTAGCAGACAATAAATCCAGAATGAGCAAGTTTGTGTCTGGGGTACTGGTAGAGTGGTTAAGGAGTGCAGGACTACGATGTTGATTAGGGAGATGGACATATCTAGGCTTATGGTCCATGCTCAACAGATTGAGGAATAGAAACTTAAGAAGAATGAGAGAGAAAATAAAAGAGCCAGGACGGGTAGCTTTAGTTTTGCCCAGCCAAGGTCAGAAGGTGATAACCGTTTTTGGTTTAGTCAGAAGTTTTCATCCCTAGTTCTATCTTCAGCTAGTACACTAGTACCAATGTTCAGGAATGACAGTCATGATGGGATGCCAAGCTCCAAAACCCAGAGTAGTCCAAGCAGTATTCATACTAATTTGCTTTACGAAGAATGTGGTAAGAATCATAAAGGTGTGTGTAGAGCCGGCAGTGATGTGTGTTTTGGATATGGCGAGTTAGGTCATAGAGTCTGAGACTGTCCTAAGGCTAGTCCACTAAGTCACTACAGTCGTCTGTAATGCCCTGAATCTGGTACCCAGAATGCTACACAGTGCTCATGACCCCGAAGGACCACAAGTTAACCCATGATTGATATTTATACCTGAACACTGCATAATATACTGTATAAATGCAGAAACATAAACTGAAAGGCCTTAAGGTTCAATACTGAAACATAAGTGATAAATCATAACATATGTATGGGGTATGAAATACCTAAAACACTGATATAACTGTCTGAACATGATAGTCTGAAAAGCCTCTAACTGTCTGAATAAAAAGTTGATGGGACATGTCCCCAACTAACTCCACTAATAAATTAATGAGATAATAAATAAATGGTCATGTCCTCGAAAGATGAGGACTCACTACTATCTCTGACTGCTGAGATTGGAATGTTATTGATGCTCTGCAGCTCATGCTTCTGAATCTATGGTATAAAATACAGCACAAATGCGTCAGTACTTTGAATGTACTGGTATGCATAGGAGGTAGGCTGAATGCAAAGGGTTCACATGCATGAACTATGCTAACTGACTGGAAAACATGAACATGAGAATACATGCATGAATACCTAATAACTGTAACTGAGTTCGTGACAATATGATTACTGAATCTGAGTACTGATAACATGAGATACTGATAACTGTATAACTGAAATAACTGATACTAAGCGACTGTATCTGAAAGTTTAGTTTCTGATGGAACTAGCTAAGTTTCGTATTGTTCTGAGTTGGTTGTATCTGGCAGTCCTGAATTCTGTAAAACTATCTGAGTTCTATTACTGAGACTGAATGACTGCATCTGATAGTTCTGATTCTGTAACTGAAATTGTGGGAAGTAGTTATCTAACTAACATGCCCCTAATACGCCATTATGACTGAGTTAGGCTCCAATCTGTAACCCCAATTGAAAGAGTGTCAATACAGCGTCACTAGTAAGGACAATGTATGAGTAACCCTCATATAACAGGTAACTCTAGTGAGAACAGTGAGAACCCTTACATAACAAGTTAAGCCACATCATCTACCCTCATATAATAGGCTATGATATCTCAACCTATGCTGGCTACGTAGTTTTGGAACATAAGGATTTCTTCTAAGAATCACACCCTTATATAATAGGTGAGTTCCCATTCTTGGGTTCACTCGGTGCTAATTCTTACTCCCATCTGAATAGACACTGAACATAGATTACTGAACTGAATTAACTGAGTTCTGTTGACTGATGAAATAGTATTGAGATTACTGTATGATTTCCTGAGTCACATGACTGACTGAATTCTATGGATCATGGCTTGACCGAGGATATCATGAGAACATGACACCGACTCTAGGCACACAACTATATTTTTGGGGTACAAGTACCCCGGGACTCCATGGAAAGAAACTGACAAAGCATGACTTTCTTGAATACATGACTAACATCAATAAATCTATAATTCATTGAGTAAGACATTTCATCAAACATTTGACATGCATAAACTTGTACATGAATGGGGATTTCATATTATCATACTAGTATGACACTTTTCTTTTACATAGGCATTTAATCAAACATATGGGAGCATGCTTTGGTTATAAAATCATCAACATATCTAATAATCATGGGTACATCAATCAACTTGTGATTTGAAGGGAATTTATCATGGTTATTATGCAAATCATCACATACTAGGGTCAATCATTGGAATATGTAATTTAAAACATGAATCAAAACCATACAGCATCATGAACATGAATTTCAATTCAATTTACATCATGAGCACTCACATATACCAAAATCTTGGATTTTAAAAGAGATTCTTGAGCTTCATGGGTGAAAGGGACCCATGAATCAACACATGACATACCTTGATTGTGAGTTTCTTGAAGTTCTTAGACTTGAAGAACTTGAATTTCCTAGTTTCTTGAAGAAAGATTTGGATCTTGTTCTTGGGGATTATCTTTGAGAGAAAATCCTAATTTGATGTTGTGAATGAATAATGAACTTATGAGCCTTGGTCTGATATAATTAGGGGTTAAAATGGGTGTAAAAAGACCAAATACCCTTTAAAAATGACTTAAAATTCTCTGAACGGGACCTGCGACGGCTCGTGCAACGGTCCATCGCTGGCTCGACGGTCCGTCGTTTTGACCGTCGTACGTGGTCCAAACAAAAAACTCGCTTCCTTATAGCGACAACTTGGGCGATGGTCCGTCGCAAGTTTGACGGTCCATCAAACTGTCCGTTGCACCTTTCTAGAAGGTTAACTCACTGCCTTAACTGCGACGGTCTGTTGCTAGATCGACGGTCCAGCAACCTTGCTGTCGCACCTAGGCAATTCTGACAACTCTAAGTAAAACGTCCATAACTTTTTACTCCGATACAGAATTTGGATGAAATTAGTATCGTTGGAAAGCTAATTTAATTTACCACATGATAAAAAGTGAAAATCTTAAAAATTTCATATGTACAAAAATAGATTCATATTTCAAAGTAAGTTTCTAATATTCCCGAGATGATTTCAAGCTAGGTAGAAGTACGGGGTATTACATCGTCTTTTAGATCAGCACCACTCTCAGTGCCGCCAGTGGGTAGTGCCTGAATAGGCTTTATGCACTTCAGTCTAGACAAGATCGGGAAAGTTCTCCTGATGCGGTCACTGGTATGTTATAGACCTCCCATTTACATATTTATGTCTCATCAAATCCAGGAGTTTCTCTGTCTTTTGTAACTCCTTGTATAATATTTAACTTTAAGGGCAGACCAGATATTAACAAAACCTTTATCAGCCTTCACCCAGTGGGTCAGTCTATCATAGCCCAGCGAGTATACAGGAACTGTCTGATTATGATATCTCAGAAAGTCAGGCTTCCAGATTTCAGTAGTAATATTAGTATGTGCAAAAAAGTAATGGGTGGGAATAATTCCCAACCCATTTTTACCCCATTTCAAAGCTTGTACTTCAGTCATCACGATACCTATGCATGTTTTACGTCTCAGTTCCATGAACACAACTTATATTCACACTCTTTCCATAAAGTTATGTGCGTTTCCAGTTCCTAGTATGAGGAGCTCCAGTTCACTTAGCAGTACAAATTATATTTTGTGAAATCATGAACTCCAAACTCAGGTCATGCATCTCATCACTTCTGCACTCATTCCTTACAGTGTGTTTAGTCCCAGTTACCATATCAATCGTAGTCTCAGTTACAGTCTTAGTTATAATTTCAGTCTCAGTCCCAGTCTCAGTTGAGCAATTAGATCAGAAATTTAGTTCAGTTTTAGGTTTGCTTGACCATAGAATATAGTTATCAGTTATTCAGTTATCAGTATTTTAGTACCTCAATTTACAGAATATTTTAGAATTTTGTTATACATCTGGTCTTGCATTCTCAAATAATACAGATTTTTTTTCATGAATTCATGCTCAGTTATCTCATGTTACCCAGTCAGTTCTTACCTCGTGTACATGACACTCTATAGTTTCATTCCAGTTATTCAGACTAAGTACAGTTCAGTCTTACATGCCCAGTATTCAGCTATCAGTCATCCAATTAATCAGATAAGTTAGTATGCTTATGCATTCATGCGCAGTAGCCATGTGAATATTTTTTAATAATCCCAGGTGAAGTGTCGTACTAAGGTGGAGAGTATAGTTGAGAATAAGTTTTTAGTATGAGTTAGTTCGTAAATCCAGTAATTCAGTATTAGCAGTCAGATAGATAAGTTCGTGTGGTGTGGTTTCCACCTTTTCATCTAGTCGCTTTGTTTGAATGTCTCATGAATTAAATTATTCCAAGATGGAGAAATCGGGTAGTGCGTGTTCAGCTCAGTTCATTTATCATGTCTCGGTTTCAGATCCCAGATATTTAGTCATGATTCAGTTTGTAGGTACCTTGTGCATCGCCTCAATTTTCCTCAGTATCTCAGCCAAGTCAGCATTCTTCAAGGGACATAATGTCCCAAGGGGGAGATGCACTATAACCCCAAGTTTTCATGTCCTAAACCTCCCATTTCTCTTCACGTAACGAATCTAGTTTGGAGTAGTAGGTACTCATATTAAGTTCCAATCTCAGCTGTAAGCCACATATTCAAGGGGCTCAATTTAGTGCACGATATTCAGTTCATGTACCATGTTCCAGTCTTAGTCATGTTCTCATGTTATCATGTTTCTGTTCATGCGTACTCCAAAAATGATCTTGAGTTCATCAGTATTTTTTCGATTTAAATGATAGCTTTCCTTAAGCTTATTCATTTTCATGTCCAGATTTCAATTACAAAATATGGTATTAGTTAACATTGCATGTTCAGTTATACGTTCATGAGTCAGTTCAGTCATGCATTCATGCATCAGATATGCATGTCCAGTATGAGAAACTTAGCTTATCATTAATCTCAGTCATGAAATCATGCTACAGTTGTGCATGTCCAGTGTCTAGGTCTAGTCTCTCAGTATTCACAGACTCAGTAGTCTCATTTGAGGATGAATGTTCCCAAGGGGGAAATAATATAAGACCCCACAAAATCCTTAGCTTAATTCAGCCCTTTAAGCTTGTCTAGGGGTCCCAGACTTAGAATATTTTAGCTAAGTATTCAGACTTGGTGCCATTTTAGCCTACAAAAGTTGAAAATCTTATTTCACAACCTCCACATCCTCCAAATATTGATATTTGAGTTAATTCATGATCAAGAATGTTTATACGTGTTTCCGGACAAGTTTTGAATTTTTTGGACTTCATTTGAAGCTCTTTTGGAAACCTAAAATAGTGAATCAACGCGATCTTGGCTCGCCGCGTCGACTATCGTGTTGATAAATGTTTTCTCTAGCTTTCAGTGTCAATTTCTAATGAGTCGACGTGGACTTGACGCGACGTGTTGGCTATCGCATCGATGCCAACAACGTAGCGCATCGGTCTGCGCGTCGATGGTATAGTTTTCAGTCATTAAAATACCGCATACTTGGGGGAATTTGGGTCTTTTTCCCCCAACCTTCAACCTCTAAAAATATGAAATTCAGCCCTAATTCACAAAAGTATACTCACTTTCTTTCAAAATCTCTCAAGAACAAGCCTTAGGGTTTTCAATTCAAGATTCAAATCTCAAGAATTCTACCATCAATCTTCTCAAAATCAAGCGTCAAGGTATGTGAAGTGTTCATCCAAGGGTTCCTTCCTCCACTCTTGGAGTCCAAGAATCTATTTTAAAACTCCAATTGTATGAAATTCATGAATTCCATGTTGGGTTTGATAATATTCATGTTTACAATGATTAATTGGGTTTTCAATTAATGTTTTATGATAAGTTCATGTGGGGTTAGTTGAGTTATATGTCCTATCATATGAAAATCATGCTAAAGCTTTCAAATTGTGAATTGGGTATATGGAATTATATACTTACATGTTGATTAGTAGTATGTGCATATTTTATACCTTTCAAGTGATTGATGAATTAAGCATGTGAGTTGAATAGTGAAAATTATATCATGTTAGCATATGTATGCAATTTCATGTCATGTAAATGGTTGTTAAACTGCCCCAATGAATTAAGAATGATCGAATACTTAGTTTACATGTTTCAAGTTTGTGCCATATCTTTTAATGTATGCTATCGAGTCCTGGGGGCACTTGTACCCGATAATTTAGTTGTTTACCTAGATCCATGGTCAATTATAGAATAGTATCAATCACGTCATGATCAGTAGTGTTCTCGGTCATTTACAAAAACTCAGGAAATCTCAATAGTGACCATAATTCAGTCACAGTACTTAGTTCAAACCTTAGTAGTACTCAGTAAACTCAGTCAGCTAACAAGAATTTAGTAGTTTCCGTCAGTCCACGAAACTCAGTGAACTCAGTTCAGTTCAGTTAAACAGTAATATCAGTAGTAGCTCAGTCCTGCCTAGTACAGTTTAGAACTCAGTCAGTGCCTATTCAGTTGGTAGTAGGATTCAGCACCGAGTGAACCCAAGGATGGGGACTCACCTACTAGTAGATGGTGTAATCCTTAGAAGAAATCCTTGTGTTCCAGAACTACGTAGCCAACGTAGGTTGAGATATCTTCCTGCCAGATATTATTAGGGTTGATATATCTCGTTTGAGTTTTTCCTATCAGTGAGCATTGACGGAAGAGCTTTCTGTCTGAGAGGGTTAACTCATAACTTATTTTTACCCATGGCACTGTATTGACACCCTTCCAGCTGGGGTTACAAGCTGGACCCCAATCAGTTTAGAGAGGGGCATATCGGTTAGATGATTAACTCCCACAGTCTTAATGTCAGTATCAAAATAGAACTCAGTTCAGTTCTACAGATTCATGACTATCAGATATAGTCACTCAACTTAGTAAGGAACTCAGTACAGTTCCATAGAGTTCAGGACTGTCAGATACAGTCATTCAGATATCAGTAATATAGTATCAGTAGATTCAGTAATCAGTTAATTAGTACTTAGACTTAGTATTCAGTGTACCACGATCTCAGTTACAGTATACGTATTCATATATGTACTCTTACTCAGTTATACTCACGTTATTCAGTTAGTATTATTCATGCTTATGAACCCATGTATTTCAGCCCACTTCACTGAGCATACTAGTATATTCAAAGTACTGACGCATGCTTTCTTTTGTTCTATGATGTCTTATATCATAGGTTCTGACGCACGGGCTCCTGAGCATCCTTAGAAGATCTGACTTTCAGCAGTCAGAGTAGTGGTGAGTCCTCATAGTTCGAGGACATGCTTATTATTTACAGTATTTCAGTTTCAGTATCTGTAGTCAGAGTTAGTTGGGGGCTTGTCCCATTAACTCCACAGTTCAGACATTTTTAGAGGCTTTTCAGACTAGAGTATTTTCAGACAGATGTTTCAGTTTTGGTATTGTTATACCGCATTCAGATTTATTTCAGTATTGAACCTTATGGCATGTTTTCTGCCTAATTTTTGCATATTACATTATTATTATTTAGTTATTACAGCAGGTACCAGTCATGGGTTAGCTTGTGCTCCTTCAGGATTATGAGCACCGTGTAGCGTCCAGGGTACAGACTCGGGGCATTACAATTTGCTACAAGTGCATTGAGTGTCGTGGATGACTTAAAAGAAAGGTTTGATAGAGTGGATGGACCAAGAACCTACCATCTTCATAAAGATATTTTTTTTTACAGCAAGGAACTGCTTTTGTTTCTGTATACTACACCAGACTTAAGAATTTATGGGATGAAATTGAGTCTTTAGTGCCTTCTCCTTGTTGTAATTATAAAAAATCCAAAGACTTTGTGTCTTATATGAATAGACAGAAGTTATATCAGTTCTTAATGGGTCTGAATAAGTCATATTATTAGGTAAAAAGCCAAATTCTTGTGATGGATCCTCTACCTAGTGTCAATCAGGCATATGCCTTGGTATTTGCAGATAAAGGACAAAATATTGTGTTGTCTAATATCAATAATCTTGGTATGAATTATGTTGGTGTGAATTCAATAGCTATGTAGGGTTGTGGATCGGTCGGTTCGGTTCGATTTTATATATTATCGATTCGGTTTATCAGTTTTTTATTTTTAAATATGCTAAATCAATAACCAAACCAATAAGATATTTTTTATCGATTTATCGGTTTTTAGTCCTTAACGGTTCGATTTTCGGTTTAACCGATAAGAAAATACTCGTAAGATCGTAGTAGTAACTAATATGGAAAAAAATCGAATCTTAATTGCAACCGAAAATCCTACATGATGTGTTTTAATTTACAAGAATCTTCAAGTTTGGACTAAATGTTGTTAGGAGAAATTAAGAGTTTGTAGAATTAAAATAATAGGTTTGTTAATTTGTAGAAATTAAAGAGAAATATATAATAATTTATATATATATATATTGGGTTATTGGTTTACCCAATAACCCAATAAGAAAAAATCAAACTGAACCAATAACCCAATAATTTTTTTTTATAAAACCATTAACCTAATAACCCAATAACGACAAATCAATAACATTTTTATCAATTCACTTTATTGGTCGGTTTGGTATTTGCATACCCCTATAGCTATGTATTCAAAGGTTGGTAATAGCTCAGGAATTCCTCAAAAGTACAAAAAAAATTATCTACTTGTGTGTGATTTCTGCAAGTGTAATGGACATAGCAAAAAGCGTGGGATATTCACCAGATTTCAAGTGTAGGAAGAAAAATCAAGTTTTGAACGTTGTCTATAGTGCAAATGAGAACCACAATTCTAGCTGTCAGAATCAACAAGTTCGAGCTAATATTTTCTTATGGCATGAATACTAATGTGCCACTGTCAGGATGGGGAATAAATATTGATCATTGTGATACTGATCGTTCTACAAGTAAGAGTTCTTCAGTATCTCATATTGAAAGTGATGTGAAGCAGCTTCTTCAGGGTTGCACATTTACTAAAGAACATGTGATCATATTCTGAGGATGTTTGAATAAGGGGCAGGACATTCTATTGCATCTGAATGTAATACTACCACTACTAGAAGTAAAGCATTACTTGTTTCTGACAATAGTGAAATGTGGATTATTGTGGCATAATTCACATGTCGTCTAGTCTGAATATGTCGGCTAAGGAGTCTATCTCTAAGCTTGATTCATCTAAGCATGTATATATTCCTAATGGTGATTTTATCACAGTTACACATGTTGGTTCTTGTGCTTTATTAGCTAGGAGTTTAGTTACCAACGTGTTTCACATTCCTCAGTTCAGATATAACTCACTGTCTGTGAGTCAAGTTGCAAAGGAACTAGTTTGTTCAGTTATCTTCTGCCCCCATTTTTATATTTCCCAGGAGCTTTACAGTAGGGAGGTAAAGGAAGTTGGTAAATAAGAAGAAAGTTTAGATCTTATGGGTGAAACAGTTAAACCAAAGGAATGAAAAGAAATCTATATTTTTTGTTGAGAATGTGAAATCAACTATCAAGGAGCCAAATATAGAGCTGTGGCATCAAAGACTAGGACATATGTCACCTGTAGTACTAGCTAGAATGTTTGATATGCCTAAACAAAGTATGTGTAAAGTGTCCAATTTCTTAGGTTTTCCTTATGATAAACAGACAAGGCTTCAGTTTCCTTTCAGTAGTATCAAGAATGGTGCTTGTATTGATTTGATTCATTTTGACCTTTAGGGTCCTTATAATACTCCTACTTTTGAGGGTAACAAGTATTTCAATACAATTATGGATGATCATTTCAGAACGACTTTGTTGTTTTTGCTCAAAAATAAATTAGATATTTTTGTATCTTTTCATGTTTTCTGCAGTTTGTTAAAATTAGGTTGAAAAGAATGTTAAAGTATTGAGGTCTAACAGTGGGATAGAATTTGTTAATACAGTATGTGATGCATTATTCCAAAAATTAAGAATAGTCCATCAGAGATCTTGTTCTTACACCCCTCAACAAAATGGTGTTTCTGTGAGAAAACATAGACATATACTTGAGATGACCAAAGCTTTTAGATTTCAAGCAAAAATAGCTCTAATATATTGGGGGCATTGTGTTTTAGCTGCAACTTATGTTCTAAATAGGTTTTCTAGTAGTGTGATTGGCAATTAATACTTTATGAAAGAATGCATGGTTTTAAACCTGATGTGTCTCATTTACGAATTCTAGGTTGCATCTGTTTTGCAAAGAATCTAACTGAGTGTGACAAAATGATGCCTAGATCAAGATCTATAGTGTATATGGGATACTCAAAGACAAAAAAATATGTTCTATTTGATCTGGTGAATAGGTCCTTCTTTATAAGTAGGGATGTGATCTGTAGAGAAGATTTGTTTCCTTTTTCAACTATGAAGAGTAATACAAAACAACCTGTATTTGTGGATACTGGTTCATCAAGGTACTTTGCCTATTAGTAGTACACATTCTTCATTTGTAGAAGAGGTTGCACTGTCTGATATTTGATCAGATGACACTGGATCAACTAGATGAAGCACTTTCTGATGTTGCACTTGATCATATACATCCTAACGATGATATTTCACAAAATAATGTAGATTTTCCTAAGTTACATGCTCAAGTTTCACCCGAACACATAGTTGAGGTTGAGACTAAAAGGTCCACAAGAGGTAAACATAAACCTACATGGCTGAGAGATTTTGTTTCCTTGAATATCAATAGGGATATTCAGCATCCAATGCACAACTATGTATCTTACACTCATTTGTCTCCTACTTATCAATGTTATATTGTTGCAACCTTAACACTTATAGAATCTGACAGTTACTCTAAGGCTATTAAACACAAGAAGTGCAGGCTGAAATTCAGGCATCGGAGAGCAATAAGACCTGGGGATTACAAGCTTACCTCTAGTAAAGAAACCTATAAGATGTAGGTGGATATATAAGATCAAATATAAATCTACAAGGGGGTGGAAAGGTTCAAGGCTAGATTGGTGTTAAGGGTATAATCAACAACAAAGTATAGATTATAAGGAGACATATTTCCTTGTTAAGATGGTGACTGTCGGAACCATATTGTCTATTACAGTTTCTAAGCATTGCCACATCCATTATATGGATGTGTATAATGCTTTCCTTTAGCTGATATAAAAGATGAGATATATATGCAATTGCCTTAAGGATTTATCAGTCAAGGGGAGAGGGTGTATAGACTGACTAAATCACTTTATGGGCTTAAGAAAGCTCCAAAAGAGTGGAATCACAAGTTAAGCTCTTATTAATCTTAAGTTCAAACAGAGTCAACATGACTATTCTTTATTCATTAGAAAAACAGAAGAAGGGATCACTATTGTACTAGTATATGTAGATGATATGTTGATAACTGGTAACACTCTAAAGCTTATAGAAGAAACAAATAAACCATTTCAGTAAGCTTTCAAGATGAAGGATTTAGGTGAGATCAAGTAATTTTTAGGTATTCATGAGTTCACTAGATCTACAGCTGATATATTAATGCATCAGCGGAAATACGCTTTTGAACTTATATTTGAAGTAGGTATGTCAACAGCTAAGCCTGTAAGAACACCTATTGACATCAATGTCAAACTAACTTCAAAACAATATGATGAACGTGTGAAGAAAGAGCAAGAAGATTCTTTAGTAGATCAAACAGTGTATCAGAATCTGATAGGTAAACAATTGTACCTCAATATGACCAGACCAATTCTATCATATAGTACTCAAACATTGAGTCAGTTCTTGCAACAACCTAAAAAATCCTACATGGATGCAGCACTAAGAGTTGTCATATATCTTAAGAAACAACCTGGTCAGGGTGTACTATTTTTAAGTAATGCAAATGGAGGAGTTATTGCCTATTATGATGCTGATTAGGCATCTTGTCCACTTATGAGAAAGTCAGTAACAGGTTACATAATTAAAATTATATTGGCAATTCATTAGTTTCATGAAAAGCAAAAAACAAACTACAATCTCAAAGAGCTTAGCTGAAGCTGAATATACATGTTTTGCATGCACAATGTCAGAGTTAGTGTGGGTACTTGGAATGCTGAAAGGAGTAGATGCTAATGTTCAGTTAGCAGTTCAAGTATACAGTGACAGCAAAGCTGCAATTCAAATTTCAGCAAATCCATTTTATCATGAAAGAACAAAATATATTGAGATTAATATTAATCAAAGTGAACTACCTTCCTACTCAAGAACAACCTGCTGATGTATTGACAAAAGAGCTATCTAAACTGCAGCATGAATACCTTCTATCCAAGCTAGGATTTTTAAACATCTTTGCACCACCTAACTTGAAGGAGAATGTTGAGATATGAAAATGTGAACTAGTATTAGCTATCAAGGGTAGTTTAGTCATTTTATAATGGTAGTTATAACTAACTTGTCCATTAGTAGCTCACAGTCTGTTATAGTTATTAGATGAACATGGCTATATATAGCTTTACAATTCCTTGTATTAGTCAGTTTTTTATTCACAATAACAAAAACTTCTTTTTTCTTTCTTCTCTATTTTTTCATGTTTACAGTACTGCATTTACGAACACAACCCTATTAGTTATAGGTCATCTAAATATTGAAAAGTTAATAATTTTTAATAACAAGGATTAAAAAGATATAAAATAATACATTGTGTATTGATTTTTCAAACAAACAAGTAAAATTGGACAATTATGTTAAACATACTAGACAAATAAAGATGGATGGAGTAAATGAGATGTAATACACATTTTATTGAGAATAGTAGTTTAGTATACGTACGTTGCAAATGTATCAAACGTTAATTAAGAACAAATGTATATAAAAATAAATAAATTATTGTGTGCAGGATATTTTATTAAGTACAAAATTAGTAAAAAGATTCACATACCCGAACTGTCTCACGACGTTCTGAACTTAGCTCACGTACTGCTTTGATGGGCGAA
This sequence comes from Capsicum annuum, assembly GCF_002878395.1. Classification (NCBI taxonomy): domain Eukaryota; kingdom Viridiplantae; phylum Streptophyta; class Magnoliopsida; order Solanales; family Solanaceae; genus Capsicum; species Capsicum annuum. Next base: position 26,040,128 of record NC_061113.1, on the reverse strand, counting down.
CAACCCAATCCTTAGAACATACTCCAGCCCCAGGTAGTGAAGAGCCGATATCGCGGTGCCAAAACTTCCCGGCGATGTGAGCTCTTGGGGAAGATCAACATGTTATCCATAGAGTAACTTTTATCTGTTGAGTGACAGCCCTTCCACTCGGCATCGCCGGATCACTAAGGCTGACTTTTGTCCTTGCTCAACGGGTGGGTCTTACAATCAAGCTCTATTCTGCCTTTGCACTCGAGGGCCAATCTCCGTCCAATCCGAAGAAACCTTTGCATGCCTCTGTTACCTTTTGGGATGCCTGTGCCCTATAGAAACTGTCTATCTGAGACTGTCCCTTGGTACATAGGTCCTGACATAAGGTTATAATTCTAGACCTTTCAGAGTAGTATCTCATTGATTCCCCCCCCCCCCCCCCCCCCCCAAAAGGAGGCCTTCTTCGCCTTCCATCCAAGCTGCGTAGGAAAGGCCCAAAGCCAATCCCAAGAAATAGAAAGCTTCATAAGGTCTTTCTGTCCAGGTGCAGGTAGTCTACATCTTTACAGACAAGTGTATCTTACTGAGCCTCTCTCCAAGATAGTGCCCATATCGTTATGCCTTTTGTATAGGTTGAAACTTACCCGATAAGAAAATTTGCTACCTTAGGACCGTTATAGTTACGACCGTTGTTCACCAAGGCTTCGATCGTCGGCTTCCCTATCTTTAAGTCACCAATTTCCTTGACCTACCGTATTAGGCAGGCTTCAGCCCCATACATAGTTTTACGACTTTGCGGAGACATGTGTTTTCCGTAAACAGTCACCCGGGCCTGGTTACTATGACCCCCTTTGTGAGGAGGCAACCCTTCTTTCAAAGTTATGGGGATATTTTGCCGAGTTCCTTAGAGTGAGTTGTCTCGCGCCCCTAGGTATTCTCTACCTACCTGCCTGTGTCGGTTTTGGGTACATGTACCCTTTTGTTCAAAGTTGTTCGAGTTTTTCTTAGGAGTATGGCATGGGTTACTTATGCGTTGTAGTGCCTGGTATTCGAACATTGGCTCGAGGCATTTTCTCTACCCCTTCTTACCCTTAAAAAAAATAGGGACATCTTACATTCTTAAACCGATAACTATCTTTCGGCTAACCTAGCCTCCTCTGTCCCTCGGGACCAACAAGGGGTAGTACAAGAATATTCACCTGTTGTCCATAGACTATGCCTTTCGGCTTGATCTTAGGCCCTGACTCACCCTCCTTGGATGAACCTTGCAGAGGAACCCTTAGGTTTTTGGGGCATTGGATTCTCATCAATGTTTGTGTTACTCAAGCAGACATTCTCGCTTCCGCTTCGTCCAGAACCGCTTGCGTGGAGGCTTCTTTATAAGGCGGAACTCTCCCTTATCGATATATTTTTACATCCCACAGCTTCGACTGATCACTTTGTCCTGTTCATCTGAGCAAGAGCGCTCGATTAGTGGACTATTACGCACTCTTTTAAGGGTGGCTGCTACGATAACAACACGATGTGGCTGTACATTCTTCTGTTAGTTTAGAAAGATCACATAAGACTGACTATCAAGATAGAAATAATAGCTGCAAATCACACATCACAACTGCTGCAAACAAATTTAATTCAATCGTATATTGAAATGATAATGCTAAACACATCAATTTCAACTTAGGATTTGCTCATGGAATGTCAAAAGATTTGAGGAGTAACTTGAACACTGAAACAAAATTCAGTTATATCTAGTTCACCTTCTCTAATAAGGGTAAAATGGATAATTAATGATAAATTATACATTAATTTTCAAATTGGATAAGTATTGTTGAATATGAACGGATGGAGTAATTGATATAAATATGTATTATAACATTGTTTCTAAATCCCTTTTTTTTTTAAATCTCCGAAAAAATTCACAATCGCTACTTTCCAGAGATGCATTAGGTAAACCTGTTCGTATGCATCCTCAATTGTTAAGGATATGCAATTTTGATTATATATTCAATCTCGTATAAACTAACAGTTGATTTCTGCCTAATTTAATATAGATATGTATATCTAATACTGTCAATCAAACTTTACATCATTTATGCAAAAAAAGGAAAAAAATTCAATTAGTCAGCCAAACGTTTCATAAGTTATAATAAGGTGACTTTTTAACGTAACGAACAAAAAATAATGTATTACTATTATTTATGCATCTAAAGGTGTCTAATGGTTCAATACAAAATGTTAGAAAATCATGCGGGCTCATACTTAATTTTAGGTAAATACTTCATGATCCAATTAAAACGTCTTTCGCCCTTGATGGGAACAATCAATTCTGCTTCTTTAATTAGATTAGAGTCAAGAGTTTCCTATTTTCTTTTTCAAAAAAGCTAGACAAACTAATTGAAAAGAATTAAAAATTACAATTCATTTTATAGAAGTTTTGCAATACACAAATAAGGGGATTCATAAGGCAAAAAAATTAAAAGTGTTATGAAATATAAAGCAAGAATCAAAAGAATAATAGAGAAAAAAAAGGAGAGAATTCTTTATTTCTCATGAGGAATGAGAAAACATAATATTCTTGAGGGTGAATTACAATAAAGGAAACTCCTTTATTTATATGGGAAATTTACTCCAAGTTTCTAACTAAAAGATAAATACTTCAAATCCCGATAAACATCAACTAGATCTTGATAGATCTTATCATATCTTGATAGATCTTATCAGATCTTATCTATATTTTTAATAGACATTCACTATAATGTAAATACATTTATAACACTCCTCCTTGAATGTCTAATTGATAGATAATGTGCCTCGTTAAAACCTTACTAGAAAAAATTCAGTGAAAAAAAATCTAGTGAAGGAAAAAGAGTACACATCTCTAGTAATACACATTTCGTCTGCCTCATTAAAAACCTTACAAGGAAAACCCAATGGGACAAAACCTCATAAGGGAAAAAGAGTACATTGCGTATTAACTCCTCCTAATGAGAATATTCTTGAACCTTTGCATTCCGATCTTGTGCATCATCTTCTTGAAAGTTGCAATTGAAGGAGACTTGGTGAATAAATCAACCACATTGTCACTTGAAAGAATCTGTTTCACATTAATATCACCATTCTTTTGTAGCTCATGTATGTTGAAAATTCTTTGATGAAGTGTGCTTCGTTCTATCTCCTTTTATGAATCCTCCATTAAGATGTGCTATGCATGTTGCATTATCTCTGTATAAAACTGTGAGTACATTGTCATATTTCAAATTATATTTTCCTCGAATGAGATGTATCTTGGACGTCAACCATATATATTTTTGGCTCGTTTCATGAACAGTTATTATTTCATCATGGTTCGATGAAGTGGTTATGATAGACTGCTTTATATATCTCTAAGAAATTGCAATACCTCCATATATGAACACATAGCCTATTTGAGATCGAGCTTTATGTAGGTCATATAAGTACCCAACATCAACATGACCAATAGGATCGGGACTGCAAACTTGCTAACAAATTAACTCGAAAAGGCTATATCAGGACTTGTAGTATTTGCAAGATACATTAGAGCATCAACTGCACTAAGATATGGTACTTAATAACCAAGAAGTTCCTTATTCTTTTCTTGAGGTCGGAATGGATCCTTATTCAATTTTGCATGTTTATCATTTAAGCAAAAATTCTATTGCTTTTGAAAACTCTTCAAAAGTTTTAATGATACTCAAATCATCAAATTATCTCTTATGAGGATAATAAAAAGTTTTCCCGAAATTTATATGCTTCAGGTATTTTGAATCCTTTAGGGATTTTTATATGGATTTTTGTCAAGTGAAAATATCCAACATGTCAAGTGTGACATCTTCAAGTATCTAAACTGCAAATTAAATAAGTTTTACGCTTATCAAAATGCATCCTTTTAGGTCACTTGATAAATATTTCTACGTCAGCATGCTTAAATAAACGTAGAATTCGAATCCTCGTAATCTTTTACAATATTGTGTCAATATTGTATAAAAGATATCATTGATGATATATCATTTCGTATCGGTTCACAGTATGACATAACATTTTGAGATCTCATCACTTCATTATTTTCAAGTACCTTAACCTTTCATAAGGTTTCATGAAGTGTTATGTCGTAGGCTCTTAAAGAGCATATTGTCTTCTTATTATGATTATTTGCTCCTTATTTTTCAAGGATTATTTCATTTGAAATCGATTAGTATATCATGTTTCATGCATGCGTAGACTTTTTCCTTTAAGGACACAAAATAGGAGCACTTGCTGCTTAAATATGAGATTAAATTTGAGTCAACAGATGCTTCCGGCATTTGACTTGAATCATCTTTTGAATGAGGGTCTGATGTTAATTCCTAACATATTCATAGCTACTTATAATCTCCCCTTTATGTTAGGAAAACTAACATTCATCCTCTATCTTTTTTTTAGGAATCCATCTTTATGCATCATGGTATATTCATTATCATATACCGAACATCAAAATTATTAGATGGAATAGTTGGTTCCTGACCTTGAACCAATTGAGAGGGAAGAAATAATCATAATCTATTGGTCTAATGCAAACAAGTGCTATTGTATGCAACATATCATATTTCGGACCAACATATGAAGTTTTGTTCTCATTAGCAATGATTTAGCTATTTATCAAAGGCATTCAATGCCAAACCATTATCATCAAGATGAATTGTCTTGATTACAAAATCTGAAAGTTATGCTCTTAACTCAATTTTATTGAGCAAGCAACTTTATGAATGCCAAACTGCAGATTGACGATAAACGTGCATATGATCATCTTATTGATGCATCTTTTCAAAATATATCACATGAAAGGTGAACGGACCCTTATTTACCTTTTATACTTTTCAGATTTTGAGGGATCCAATCCCAAAATTAATTGGTCCAACCAATATATCATGAGAACAAGCTACATAATAAATTCTTGAAGAATTTTCTAGTTCTTCAATACATGTCTAATACTCAATATGCACATCTTCGATATGTCACAGTAGTTCATATCAACTTATGAACTCATTTATAGTAGTAAACACAAGTTTACCATGACATGCATTTTTTTCTTCTTTAGTAAATTCAGATTTACTATTACATGAATAAATTTCAGATTTACTACTTTAGAAGTAGATTTCAAAATAACTCTTCTCAGTTATTCTGCCTCTTTTGGAGGTGGGTTGTGATACCATCACAATCAAGTGTACGTTTGCATTAATAAGCTTCTCATTCTCCAGGAATAGAATATAATCGTGTCTTAAACCTATCAAATTATGATAGCTTATAACCTCTTTCATGATATTGTTACTTCAAGAGCACATCGAGGCATATATCATATATTGCTACCACATTCACTTCAAGAATGGAGCATATTGTCATCTTTCAGACCTATCATATATTGTTACCACATTCACTTCATGGAATGAAGCATATTAATGAGACAAATTTCATGACTTTTCACCAAATACACATTATTTTGACTTAGCCATCATCATATCATCAATATGGAGCATTGAGATTCAAACTCAATGTCTTATCCGTATAAAGGTGTCTTAGGCATAAATCGATGGGACTTAAACCCAATATCTTTATTTTCATAGTGTATCCGGGACTATAACCCAATGTCTTCTTCTTTTGGTGCGATGAAACTTGAACTCATCGTCTTACCCTCAATCAATAATATAATAGACAAATGAGAAACAAAACTCTCGATGAGATACAAAAGTCTGTCAATTGATCCGTCAATAAATTTATCAATCACGATCAACTAATATTCTTATCATTAATGCTGGAGCAATTCTTTGACAAATTGATTGAAATATTTGATTTTAAACATCTATTATTATTCATGTGTACAAAAAACATAATTGTGATAAAATCATATTTCATCAAAATATATTACCTTTCAAAGTAACAAATCCTGCAAATACTTAACTAAGAGAAAAACGTTATTTATAAATAATTGCAACACATACTTATAATAAGTATGAAAATTTTCTTTTCTCTAAATCTCAATACAGAGAACATAATACTCCAAAATCAGAATTCAAACATTAGTTAATAATCATTATCATCAGATGCATCTATGGTTTAAATAGCTTTACAGGAATGCATATTTTGATCTTAATAACGATAAGTAGCAGATGAAAAATATTGGGGCTTTATATTATTTTCCTATTACCTACTAACTTCTTTATCTCTATTATTTTTGTAAGGATACATACCTTCATCTCCAACAAGGCAACGGGTGACACCAATTGAATTAAACTTTATAAAAAGCTATTAGAGACTTGTGCTGATAACGTGTTATGAAATATAAAGCAGGAACAAGAAGAATAATAGAGAGAGAAGAGGAGAGAATTCTTTATTTCTCATGAGGGATGAGAGATCATAAGATTCTTGATAGTGAATTACAATGAAGGAAACTCCTTTATTTATAGGGAAAATTTACTCTTAGTTTCTGACTAAAATACAAATATTTCATATCATGATAGATATCAACTAGATCTTGATAGATCTTATTAGATCTTATTAGATCTTGATAGATCTTATCTATATTCTTAATAAACATTGACTATAATGTAAATACATTTATAACAAAAGGGTATTTTTTATTTAGATTTAAAATAGGAGACAGTTTTTGGCAAAAGTTCTAAAGGTATTACCTAATTTCTTAGTAAATTTTTTCTTCCCTTTTCTTTGAACTTAATGTACGTGGTTTTTTTAGGGGGTTGGGGGTTGGTATTTGAAGTCCTAAATTTAAGGTGAAATATAACTATTTTTATAAATATTTTAAAATAGACAAATAAAAGAATTCATAAACTAAAAAAGATTATAGGGTGGAATTTAATTTAGATTAAAATAGGAGACAATTTTTGACAAGTGTTCTAAAAAAATTAGGTAATTTCTTAGTAAAACTTTTTTCCTTTTTTTTTTTTTGGGTGGGGGGGGTGGGGTGGGGGGACTAAATGTAGGTGGGAATTTTTATTTTTTTTTGAGATTATTTTAATGTCCTAAATTTAAGGTATATAATTCAAACAAGAAAAAGTCCTATAATTAAATTTAAATAAATTTTAAGTTTAAAAATTAAAAAAATACTGAAAAGACAATTTGGTCTTTTACAAAGACTTTTAATGAAGGGCAAAAAGTTTAAACAATATTTTAACCACGCTTTTAATATATTATAGATATAGATATAGATATACTCACGGAGGAGTTGAATGATTGACTTGAGACTAGTATGTATTTTATCAGTTCCTATGCAAGTGGTTGTTGTAGCTTAGACACACCTACTAAGAAACTATTATTCCTAGAAAAACTAATATTGTTACTAACTTACCTTTAGTAGCTACCTTGAAAAAAGGTATTATTTTTGAATAATTTCTTGATTATGTGAAACTCTTTTTATTTAAAAAAAGGTAAAAGTTGGTAGAACATTATTAATGTGTTTATGATTTTCTAAAATACTACTACTTTATTTAGAATCTGTGAAAGATTTACGTTGCTCTGTGAAATCAGCCTACGAAATCCCCTCCCATTTCAATGTTAAAACCCATGTGCTTTGGCTTGGACCTCATAGCCCAACTCCAAGCTTGGACAGATCCTGCACAAGCCCAGGTGAGGGTTACAAGCCCATGTTGAACAACTCTGGCTCGCCAAATGCTAACTATAAAGGAAAAAATATATAAAGTAACATACTTAAGTATTAAATTACAAAAATTAATAACACTTTTATCAAATTATATTTTGTAGCATATGTATTTGTATGTATTAGTATTTTTGTGGCAACAGTTTGCAAAAATACAAAATACATATCGATTATAAAGGCAGTAAAAATCATATGTATTTGTATTTTTGTAGTAACAGTTTGTAAAAATACAAATTGTTATATTATATAATTATGAAATTGTTGCTATGAAACTCATAATTAAGAGGATAAGTATGTTATTTCTGAATTTTGCCCTGCTATAAACATCTCCTGTAAGTTGTGGGACATTATATAAGGCTTCTCTATATTGATACTTTTTTTTAATCCTCTATCAAACATTCTCTCCGTAGCATTAAAAAACACTATAATCTTAGATGCAAAATCATGGAAAAGTTAATGGATGATTTCTATATGCGTTAAAGATCATAAAATACAAGGAGAAATAAAAAATAAGGTGATGTTTTGAGAGTCACATATTTTTATTTGATGTGGATTTAGATATGGAATCTTTAAATTTTTATAAATTTATATATTTGAAAATTATGTAGAAAGTACTAGTACTATAAGTTAAAATAATCTATAAGTTAAAATAATCGATGATTCAAATAATTTATAAGGCATATGAAATAATTGAATAAAAGTTGTGTGACTCTTTAAATCCAAAAAATGTCATATAAACTGATATGGAAGGCGTAGTTTACACCATAACAACAAATACTGTGCAATTTCATAAATAGGGTTTAACAAGAATAGGATATATGTAAAACTCAATTACCCCTAGATAAAAAGGATGTTTTCAATGGATCCTCAGCTGAAAAAGATGGAAGGTGCAATTTACAACAAAAAAGAGAGATCGAGTAGATCATCCATATTAATTAGTTCTTCTGTTATGTTTATTTAATCACTATGATATATGGTAAATAAATATTTATGATTTGATCTTTTCTCAAATCGCACATAGATGAAACTTTAGTGCACTTAGTCCTCCGGTATAATGTAAACTACTCTTCCCAAGGATATCCTTGTCTCCCCAAATAAACCCACTCCACTTTGCCATATATTGACAAAAATGAGCAAGTCTAACAATTGACTAGCTCTCCTAAGTCCTATATATCATAATATTCTCTCACCGATATGGTCAATAGTTTATACCTTCAACGACCATCCAAGTACAAGCAACTTTTTAACGTACGATGAGGCATGCAACAATAACTCCTACGCGCTACAACACTATTTAAATTAAAATAATAATTGATTCTACCGACTAAACAGGAATCTAGGATAGGGAAAGACAAAAAGTATACTGTATATTAGAAGCTTCCTTATGATATCCATTTGTACAAAATGAGGAGATGAATTTGACATTTTGACTTTTGTGAAGGAATCGTTTTCTAATGAGTTGGGATGAGCAGTGTATATATATCACCATAGAGGGGGAGAGCTAGGATTTCGATTTTATGGATTCTCAACTTATGAATAATTGATTGCAAGTGTTAATTATGATTGAGTTTCAAACTTAGTATATATAAATATTTAATGAATTTCTCAATGCAAAATATATATTTTTAGCGAAATTTACTAAATTTGATTGAACTCGTACTCGAACTTCTAGTTCCGCCCCTTACATATGGCATCTAATTAATGAAGTTGGAGATTAGTCATTTTCCATGCTTGAAAACTGGGACTAACTTTGACTTCATTCCAAAAATCATTTAATTCTGGGATTTGCCCTAATGTCATGTCCCCTTTGAAACTTCAGCCTAATGGAATCTCCACTAGTAGTACACTATTGAGATTTGGTATACCAGTAGCTAGTGCATCTCCATCACCGTCCAGCTATCGATTGGAAATTTTACTGATCACATTAATGATAAATGAGAGCACTGTTGATCCTTCTCGATGAGGATGTAAAAAGATTATAAATAACAATAATAATAGAGATAAGCACTCGGTACATCCTTGAATTATGATCAAAGTTGTTACGACATGCTCCAACTTCACAGGGATTTTATTACCCCTGAAGTCAATTTTAGTGTATTTTTATCACCTTTTTGTGCTAATGTGGCACCTTTATTCCGATTCACGTTAAAGGTGTCACGTCATCTAAAAAGATGTCGCGTTAGTTAAAAAGGTTGACTAACATACGCTAAAATTTAATTCAGAGAGGTAATAGGACCCCCGTAAAATTGGAGTGTGTCGTGGGAAATTCGATAGTTCAGAGGGTACTAAATGCTTTACTCATAATAATAATAATCGTGCCTTATTGTCAGTGTAATAATTTTAGACCATCTTTACTTGTAGTAGGTGGTATTCAAGGTTACAAATTCCAATTTTTTAAGAAGCTAACACTTCCATGTAAAAAAAAGATTGAGTGACCTAATGACATAAAGAGTTTTTTACACTGATATAAAATTACATGTGATGTGTGCAATACCATTAGAACGGCACATGATAAAGCGACGTATAACATTTAAAGTTTAAACAAATAAGTTGCATATTGCATGGAATTAATTAGATGCAAAATTAATTATTCATATAAAGAGGAAGTAAAAGCCATTGAAATGTACATAAGCAGCAGAATGATGATTGCTGTAAGGTAGCAGTGATGAATGGCGCTTTACGTGCACTATGCATGTGAAAATGGCAAAACTTAAGAGGACCACCCACGCCCAAAGACTGGATTCACAATTAAAAGTGTATGAACTTTTATAAAGATTTCAAATGAATATATAATAATGACTAAATTTATAATTAAATATTTAATAAATTTCTAAATATATATACCTATTTTTGACAAATTTTATTTAAAATTATCGTGAATCCTTAAATTGTATTTTACATCCGCCTCTGTCACATATCATATATCTTTATTTGTAACGAATGAATTTTCGATCTAATTCAAATCCAAAAGTTAATTCATAAAGTGAAATCGTTCAAGTCTATATAGAAGGGGATTAGTTGTTCATCCATTTTTTTGAGGTGGGATTCTTAACATTGCTCGTCAAATACTTACAAAGTGCAGCGTAAAAGGCTTGTCATGTGAGCTGTCTGCTTTCTTACCCACACATGTGGAACTTCCTTTTCATTGACAATTTGTGTTTTCATTTGGAGAGGCTGTGGCATGCATTTCTCTCTCACGATGTGTTTGGTTAAGCTACGTCAATCTAGTCTACTCCTCAAATGTCTTTAGCATATGTATAGACGCACACTTAAAATTTAAAGTTTATAAATTTTTATAGTCACAACTCATAAGCAGAGTTAGCTAGGAGCGGAACAATTAGCAGTTTGTGATTAATTACTGGAAAATAAAATCACATATGTAGTTAAAATTGTTATTTTTATGTATATAATAGATGTTGAATACGTCTTGATTTATTCGTTTATTTGATTCCTTATATTTTAACATCCTTGATGAAATTTTGATTGTCTTTAGCAATAACGCTATTAATAACAGTATACAAAAATAATTAGGTTCACAATTAAATATTTGTAGATATTTAGCGAATTTCTTAACATGTATACGAGCAGAATCTAAGTACGTACTACATTTCCATTGCCATAAATTACATATTCCCCTCGACATGCATACATAGTTACAATGTCGACGGAGCCAAACAAGAAGATTAAAGAAATAAAAAAAAGTCACAAGCTTAGCAATAACTAGAGCAATTTTAATTTTTTTGATCACTCACTATATTAGGAATCTTTCTTATTTCTAAGGGATTCAATAAATTTTTAGGTTATTTATAAAATTCTATTCTTATCATCCTCCCTTTTAAAAAAAAAAAAAAAAAAAAAAAAAAAAAACGGAGACAAGTCAATTGAATTCTTTTATACCATGTAACTTTGCCGGTGGACACAAATTAATATACAAGTATATTTTACTTGCCATGCTATTTTTTTTAGAGGTAAATTGTGATAGCTGCGGGACCAAAATTTCTCTAAATGAGGACAGCGTGCCATGCACCTCCCAAAGTAACACCTATTAATTTCTTCCATTAATGCAAGCTACCCAATCATATTGCATGCATGCGGAAAGTTTTTTTAAAAGAATTGAAAATGTTTGGTTGGGCATAATTCTTTTAAAAAGAAATTACTAGCTATAGTTCTACCTTTCAATGTATTTAACTTAAATCTTTCTCCAGATGCATCATCTTACTATACAAACAACGTTTCCCATGCAACATCTTCTCAAACCCTTCTTAGAATGATGTATCGCCTCACCTATGGTTTGAAGTCGAAGTAGTGGATGATAGGATTTGCATCTTACATATTTAGACTTAAGAATGAAAGGTAATACATTTATATTCCAATTTTTCAAATTTTATATCTGAATTATTAGGTTAAGAGTTTTCCACTTGAACTATCACAAAAATTTTATCAAAACACACCATAACTATCAATTGCATGATTTTCCTAAAATGCCAATCACTGTTAGGATAGAAAAAATAAATAATTGATTGTCGAAGTGTATTTTAATAAAAGTTGATGATAGTTCAAATAGAAAATTCATAATAGCTCAGGCATAAAATTCAAAAATAAAAATATTGAGTCATGTTTTTGAGCATAAACTCTAGATTTAATTCAAATTGAATTATTTTTTCCTTATCTAAAAACAACATACCCTACTCTTACAATAGTCATTTAATTTGAGAGCATCATGTGATGCTGCCTGGTCGAAGGGCCAAAATGATACAGAGCTGGTAAGGTGGACCAAGTTTACAGTACCAATAGAAAGTACACAACATGAAATAAAATCTATCATTATATTTGAAATCTGATTTGTAAGCCAGAAATTAAATGAGCGTATATGTATACATGGCTCATGATAGATGCTGGTGCTATGTGTCCAATTATTAATGTCCCACAAAACTTTATCAGAACTATTTTGTAAACCCCACTAATTAGCCTACTGCTTCCTACTGAAGGGACCTGCAAGTTCTAATCATATAAATTGAACTACTTCCAACTTTTCCCAATAATTTTTTTTGTCAATCTTTTTCCATTTAAAGGTTGGAAAAATTGGAACTTGTTCATCTTGACTTTTATTTTACAGATTATGAGAAGCTTTATTGCTGAATATACAGTTCAGCTCCTATTAGGAGTGTTAAGTGGGTCGGGCCGGGTCAATCCGAAACTAACCCATTTGGTTGGGTTGTGGGCCAGGCCGGGTTGTAGTTAAGTGGTTCGGGTCGGATCCGGGTTCAACACTAATATTTTAAAAGACAATTCTGAACCGGCCAACTTAGTCCAACTCAGTCTAACCCACCTAAACTCGGTTAAATCCGATCAAACTCAGTCAAAAAAAAAAATTCAATATACATTATATATACCCACCTATATACATTTTAAATACATTAAACAATATATATACACTATATATATAGTATATACTACATTAGAATTTAAAAAATATATACACATATACACAATTACACATATCTACGTAACATTCAATATATACAACTATACGTACTACTTTAAATAAAACATATACTACAATATATATATATATATATATATATATATATATAGTTATATACTAATTTATAAAACATATACACATGTATACGTTAAATATATACGTCTATAGAAGATATATACACATATATACGTACCATTCAATATATACATACTACTTTAAATAAAATATACTACAATAATATAGACACATTATATATATAGTTATACACTAATTTATAAAACATATACACATGTATACGTTAAATATATACGTCAATAGAAGATATATACACATATATACGTACCATTCAATATATATGTACTACTTTAAATAAAATATACTACAATATATAGACACACTATATATATAGTTATACACTAATTTATAAAACATATACACATGTATACGTTAAATATATACATCAATAGAAGATGTATACACATATATACGTACCATTCAATATATACGTACTACTTTAAATAAAATATACTACAATATATATACTACAATATATACACACACTATATATATAGTTATACACTAATATATAAAACATATACACATGTATACGTTAAATATATACTATTTTAGAAAATATATACACATATATACACTATTTTAAATAAAACATATGCTACTTAATATAATAAATTAATAATAGTATAATACTTAATAGTAAATTAATAATATATTAAAACTAAGTTTTAAATTTAAACTAGAAATTTAATTTAAATCATTAAATGAAAAAAATTATAAAGTAAGGACTAAGGAATGAATGAATTTTGAATTTTATTTATTTCAAAATGATCCAAAATTTCTAATTTACATGAATGAAAAATCTACAATTTTGCATCATTTTCTCCAACTCATTCATGTTAATATTAATGAAAACTTACATAGGATAGTCAAAGATAACCGGGGCAAAACCATGCATTGGACTTGATTCTGGTGAGTTCTCCCGTGAAGTCATAATTTCTTCAAGTCTCTACTCATCGTTCGGCTCCGCTTCCATTCCTTGATTTCTTCGTTCGGCTCTAATCCATTCTCTGAGGCAAACGAGAACATTCATTGCATTGCTTCCCAGTGAATGTCGGTTGTCTCCAAGTTGCTATCGTTCTTGACTAACAGTGCTCTCCGATGCAAATGTTGACATTGAAACATTCAATATATCTCTAGCTAATCTTGAAAGCATAGGATATTGTGTTTCGTTACTCCTCCGCCAATCCAACGCGTTGATCCGTCGTCTGCGACGCTCTATTGGAGACCAAAGATAATACTTAAGCTCTTCCCAAGAAGTTGATATGTAAGCTTCCTCATCGACACTGTTTCAATAATTTAAATCATAAAAGTGATCAGGAAAACCACTATGCGCCGGCCTTTTAGAAGATGATGGCTCCTCGGGAGGATGAGGAGCGACAATTGAGTGATATTTGTAGGTACGACTAAATCAACTAAATTAGCATAGTGATTATATAATTTATCTATGTATTCATTCGCATCACCCATAGCCGTCCACAAATCAGGTTGTACTTGTTGAGAAGCATTGTTAGTATTTATTTCTAAATTATTATAAATAATAGTACTAAAGTGGCACATAGTATTATATTTCATGCAAAGATTAAGCATAGCACCAACCAAGTAAATAGGGGGAATCGGAAAAAAATATATTTTAAATTTAGTAAACATGGCACCAATAGCATCTTTGTAACCTTCTTTATTTTTATATTCTTTGAGTAAAGCAGAATATCAGTTATATATGCCAAAATATTACAAACAGTAGGATAATAAGCACCAAAAAATTCAACCGTAGCTATATAAATTTTTTTCAAAAACTTAACAAGATCATTAATTACAACTCAATCAGAATCATGTAACATGCAATTAGCAGACTTAGCAAACGAACCACAATATTGGTTAAAAGATAGAGTAATAGGAACTCTATATTTATAACAGGTTTTTAAAAAATCATACGTAACATTCCATCTAGTTTCACATTCTTCAGACATCGATATTGGTGCAAGTCCATTTTGTTCACATTTAAATTTAAAGTCTCTAATTTTACTTCTACGATTATTTCCTTGAATAAAACCAACGGCAAGCCGAATTTTTTTAATATCAAACTCAAAAAACTCAAGACAGTCTCTTACAATTAAATTATATATATGACATGCACACTTAATATGAAAAATTTCAGGTAACGGCGGAGATAGCTTAGATTTTAATTTTGTTATAGCAGTCTTGTTGTTAGAAGCATGATCAAAAGCAATACATAATATTTTATTTTTGATACCATAAAATTCTTCAACTTTAGCAATCGAATCAGCAATAAAATCTCCAGTATGTTTACGATCTTCATCATATAAGAAAGCAAAAATAAGTTTTTGTAATAAAACTACTATCTATCCAGTGACAAGTAATAGTTAAATAATTATTTTTATTTGCAGCACGCTCAAGATCAGAAGTTAGGTTCATTCTACATTGAATATTTTTTAACAATGTTGATAAATAAAAATAATATTGTGAATGAAGTCTAAAAATATCGGTCCGACAAGTACTTCTAGGAATACCATTAAACATAGGATTATAAATTGCTTGAATATAATGAATAAAGGCATCAGAAGAAGGAAAACTAAAAGGCAAACAACCCACAACTACCATTTTAGCTATTTCTTCCCGGTCCCTCAATTTATTATACTTCTTCATTACCTGATCGGTTGTTGGGCCCATTCTAGTTTGCGTTGGCCCACCAACATCCGCACCAACTCGTGTAATATTTAACTCTCTTTCGTGAGCATCACCTATATGTCTCATTAACTTACTCGTACCCCCTTGCTTGCCTCGGCTTTATGCTTATATATTTGTTGACAAATATTGCATTGCACCTCAGTATCTGATGTACGTTCAAAAAATTGTCATGCAATACTAGTTGTTTTACGAGATCTTGGGGCACGGGGAGGACGGAGAGGGAGATTAACCGATTCAGATCTAACGTTAGCATTTCCTACGGCGAACGTCTCACCAATATTTTCATCATCTTCGTCTAAATTAATTGCATCTACTTCATTTTCTTCTTCTATACCGTAATTTTCCTGAGCTTCTACATAATCCATATCGTGGGTAAATACACCTAAAGGTACGCCTACTTCTTTCTCAAAAGGTTGACTAAGCGGTGCCTGAGACACATGGGTATATCTACTACTTGAAGTACCTCTATCGCTAGTAATCCGCTTTTTTCTACCACTACCACTTCCGGGATGAAAAATTTTAACACCTTTAGTGGCGATGTTTCTTAATTCATCCATAATATAAATTAAATTAAAAAAATTCAAAACACAAATATAATAAAATTAAATATTCAACAATTAATATACTAATTAAAAATTAAACGTAAGAGATGGAACAATAATATTAAATTTTAAAAGTATCCGAAGGTTGAGACTTTAGAAACTTTCACTCGTACTTTGTAATCGTAAAATTAAAAAATTAAAGTGAGCACTTTAGGAATTTAAATATATAGAATATTTGAGAATTGAGAGAGAATGAGATTTGTGAGAATGAAAATTTGTGTGACAAATGATTTGAGAGTGTAGGGTATTTATAGAATTTTTTTGGGGATTAAAAAAATTTAAAATGAAAAAACATATTTTTTTTTAGTTAAAAAAGGCCAATTGAGCCGTTTTAAGGGCCCAAACGGTAATATAACCATTGGGTCCAACGGTCAACTGGCCCAACGGTCAAATTTTGACCAAATCTAAAGTTCTTTTTAAAAAAAAAAAATATTCAGGCCGATTAACCAGCGGGCTCGAACCGGATTTAGTCCGGGCAGGGTTAATCGAGCCCAAACCAAAAAATAACCCGGCCGGGGACCCGATACCCTACAGCCCGTGGGCTAATCGAGCTGGATCATATCGGGCCGAATTTGCTTAGTGGGTCGGGTCGGGCCGAGTTATCCTGACCCGTTTGATAGGCTTAGCACCTATTTGGAATTTTTAGAATAAAAGTAAAATCCAAAATTAACACTCATGTAAGTTTATAGGTGCCACAAAACCTTTTAGGTAAGCTTTACGTGATGATAGTTAAACCAATTATGTTATATAGGAGGTAGTGTTGGCTAGTCAAGAACTTTCACTTTCAAAAGTTGAAAGATGTAGTCATAAGGATGTGTGATGGACGTGTAGGTATATCAGGAGGGATAAAATTAGAAATGAGGATATTCAAAATAAGGTGGGAGTGGATTCGATAAAGAACAAGATACAGGAAGTGGGACTAAGCTAGTTTAGATATGTGAAAAGAAGATGTCCAGTCATGTCTAGTGTGGAGGCATAAGAGACTGACAATTGATGATTTCAGGCGAGGTACAGATAGATTGAAAAATTATGTGGAACAAGTAATTAGTCAAGACATGGTGTAGTCCAGCTTATCGAGGACATTGATCTTAGATATATAGGAGGTTGTGGAGGATATTGAATGTCGTAAAAGATTAGTAGGCAATAGTGCATTGTCTTGTTATCCGTCCACACTAGTAATTGTAGATTGCCCCTGTAATTTTTGATCCTTCGATTTTTGTCAGTATCTATTATCTTATATTTCGATTATCATATTATTTTGTTGTAGTTACTGTTCTATTGTCATATGTTATATTGTACGTCTATGACTTTTTTTTTTTCTAGACTATTTTTCCTTGAGTTGAATCTATTGAAAACTGTCTCTCCATCCTGATATGGGGTAAGTCTGTGTATACTCAAGTTTCTATCCTCCTTAGACCCCACTTTATGGGATTATACTAGGTTATTGTTGTTGTCTATAGGGGTGTACAATTTTTCTGAATAATTCAATTATATAATCAAATCAATACTGAATTTTTAAAATAAATCAAATCAAATTAATAAAATCAAACTTTTTAGTTTTCTCAATTTGTTTGAAATTTTTTCCGATAAATTCTTAATAGCTCAAACTTGTCGGTCTTCATAACATATTTCTTTTGTCAATTATCTTTCAGAAAAAGCTCAAAAATACCACTGAACTATCTGAAATAGCTCAAAAATACCCCTCGTTAGATTTTTGGATCAAAAATACCCCTCCGTTAAATGTTAGGCTCAAAAATACTCCTCCCTCTAACAGAATTTGGAAAAGGATCAAAAATACCCCTGAACTATCTGAAATGGATCAAAAATATCCCTCGTTAGTTTTTTGGCTCAAAAATACCCCTCCCCTTAACGAAATTTCACCAAGCATGCCACCTAGATAAAAAAAAAAAAATCACGTGGCTATGCCACATTACCATCCACACGTAAAATGTTATATTTTTTAATTATATGACATTCCTTTCTTCTTTATTTTTATTTTTTTGCAAAACAGTTTTATTGATTTGGAAAAAAATATGAACAGTAAAATTAAAAATTTCTAAAAATATTTAAATAAAATAAATCAGTGTTTTTACTGAATTTAGTTTAACATTTTTGGAATTTTCGACATTGGGAAGATACTAAATAAATTTTGTTAAAGGAGTACAAATTATTCAATTTTTTTCATTATATGATAAAATTTTCACTTAGATTATTAAAGAAAATTATATCCATGTTTTCTAATGATTAAAATATATTAAATGTCATTTACTTTCCTGAAAGTGGAATTTTCAAAAATTCTAAAAATACTTGATGATTAAACATAAAATTAGAAAAACTATCAACATTCATTGAGTTCAGAAAAAATAAATCAACATCACTGAATATAATCTTTTTATTTAACTCTTTCATCAAGAAGAAAGGAATGTCATATAATTAAAAAATACTAATATTTTACATGTGGATGATAATGTGGCATAGTCACGTGATTTTTTTTACGAAAAAGGCTCAAAAATATTTCGACTTTGATGATTCTAATGGGATTAGGTCGATCTTGTCTTTTAGGGAATCCCTGGTGCAACAGTAAAGTTGTAGCCATGTGATTAGGAGGTCATATGGTTCGAACTCCTAATCATAGAAACCCTCTCTTTTGTATAGTTGTGACTTATGAGGTGAAGTCGTGCATTTATATGATATGTTTCTTCCCTAGTCCCTGTTCATAGTTAGAGCCTTTAACTAACAATTCTCATCTCAACGTTTATTCTATGTTTTGTTATAACCATTTCAGTGGTAATATTAAAACTATAGTTAAATCTACAATGTATTTATAATTTACTCACTATGCTATTTTGTTGCTGCTTCATGTGTTAAACTTTAATGTTCAAGAAATTTTAGAGGTCGATATAATAAGTTGGCTAACTTTTTCTGGTGAAGTGAAATAATTTCTTTCTACTATTATCCATTCCGTACGTATGATTATATTTTGAATTTCGTTAGGAAGTGCTACAACGAATAATACATCAAGGTATTTTTGAGCCTTTTTCGTAAAAAAAAATCACTTGACTATGCCACATTACCATCCACATGTAAAATGTTAGTATTTATTAATGATATGACATTCCTTTCTTCTTAATGAAAGAGTTAAATAAAACGATTATATTCAGTGATGTTGATATATTTTTTCTGAACTCAATGTTTGTTGATAGTTTTTCTAATTTTATGTTTAATCATCAAGTATTCTTAGAATTTTTGAAAATTCCACTTTCAGAAAAGTAAATGACATTTAATATATTTTAATTATTGAAAAAATATGGATATAATTTTCTTTAATAATCTAAGTAAAAAGTTTATCATATAATGAAAAAATTTGAATAATTTGTATTCTTTTAACAAAATTTATTTAGTACCTTCCCAATGTCGAGAAATTCCAAAACCGTTAAACTAAATCCAGTAAAAACACTGATTTATTTTATTTAAATATTTTTAGAAATTTTTAATTTTACTGATCATATTTTTTTCCAAATCAATAAAACTGCTTTGCAAAAAAAATAAAAATAAAAATAAAAATAAAGAAGAAAGGAATGTCATATAATTACAAAATATAAAATTTTATATGTGGATGGTAATATGGCATAGCCACGTATTTTTTTTTTATCTAGGTGGCATGCTTGGTGGAATTTCGTTAAGGGGGTACTTTTTAGCCAAATATTTAACAAAGGAGTATTTTTGAGCCAAAAAATTAATGAGGGGTATTTTTGATCCATTTCAGATAGTTCAGGGGTATTTTTGATCCTTTTTCGAATTCCGTTAGAGAGAGGAGTATTTTTGAGCCAAATATTTAACGGAGGGGTATTTTTGAGCTAAAAATCTAACGAAGGATATTTTTAAGCTATTTCAGATAGTTCAGAGATATTTTTGAGCCTTTTCCGATTATGTTTTGAAGTCCAAGACTTCCACTGCTTGGTGAGTAAATGCTCAATTAGTTCCATAATTCACAACAGTATGATATGACAAGAAAATTGTGTGATATGTTTTCAAACAAACTAAAAAAATTCGAGATATTAATTGGAACTAAATACTTTTTCGTAAACATATGAATCCATCAATGGACTTGATAAGTACATGCGTAAAATACCGTACTAAATATTTGAAGAAATTCCATATAGAACAGAAGTTTAATATTGTCATGACTTGATCATGTGATGATCCCTAAAGTCAAACTTATGAGCAAAAAAATGAGCATTTGTTTAAGGTGACAATTCTAGTTTTGTCGGTGTTGATCATGAATACAACAACAACAAATCCAGTAGATTCCCACATCGTGGGGTCTGGGGAGGGTAGAGTGTACGCAGATCATACCACTACCTCTAACGAAGTAGAGAGGCTATTTTCGATAGACCTTCGGCTCAAGACAAAGGACAGTGTATAAAAACATCAAAAGCATGGAACACGATAAAAAACATAGATACGTCATCCACAAAAATATGCAACATTGCCAAACAAAAGACACCCAAGCCCTCCTACCTACTGACTACGACTCATCCACCCACCTTAACCCTCTATCCTAATGTTTTTCCTCCATACCTTTCTATCCAGGGTCATGTCCTCAGTCAACTGTAACTGCTCCATGTCACGTCTAATCACTTCCCTATAGTATTTCTTAGGTCTACCCTTACCCCGCTTGAAACCATCCAAAGCCAACCTCTCACATTTACGAACCGGGGCATCCGCGCCCCTCCTCATCACACCAACACCACTCCCACCTTCTCCCAAATAATTTCATTCCTAATCCTGTCAACCCTAGTAAAACCACACATCCAATGCATTATCCTCATTTCAGCCACCTTCAATTTTTGGATATGAGAATTCCTAACCGGCCAACACTCAGCTCCATATAACATAGCCGATCTGACTGCAACTCTATAGAATTTTCCCTTCAGCTTGGAGGGCACTTTCTTATTGCATAAAATTCTCGAAGCGAGCCTCCATTTCATCTAACCTGCCCCAATACGGTGAGAGACATCCTCATCTATCTCTCCATTCTCCTGAATCATAGACCCAAGATACGTAAAACTATCCCTCTTACAAACCGTCTGGGAATCCAACTTCACTACCAACTCGTCCTCTTGTCTCGAGTCACTAAACTTGCACTCCAAGTACTCTATCTTGGTCCTACTCAACCGAAAACCTTTAGACTTTAGGGTTTGTCTCCAAACCTTCAACTTATCAGTAACACCTTGTCAGGACTCATCAATCAAAACTATATCATCCGCAAAAAACATATACCAAGGTACCTCGCTTTGTATAGTGCGCGTCAACACATCCATCACCAAAGCGAATAAAAAAGGGCTAAGAGTTGATCCCGGGTGTAACCCTATTAAGACTGGGAAATGCTCGGAATCTCCTCCCACTGTCCTCACCCTAGTCTTCGCCCCCTCATATATGTCCTTAACCGCTCGAATGTACGCCACAGGGACCCCCCTCGCCTCCAAGCATCTTCAAAGAACCTCCCTAGGGACCTCGTCATACGTTTTTTTCAAGTCAATTAACACCATGTGCAGATCCCTCTTCCTCTCTCTATACTTCTCTACCAGTCTCCGCACTAGGTGAATTGCCTCAATCATGGAGCGATCAGGCATAAATCTAAATTGATTATTAGAAATAGACATAATCTTTCTCAGCCTCCGCTCCACCACTCTCTCCCAAATCTTCATCGTGTGACTCAACAACTTAATACCCCGGTAGTTGTTATAACTCTGAATGTCACCCTTGTTCTTATATAAAGGAATCATCGTGCTCCATATCCATGTCTTGGACATCTTTGCAGACTTGAAAATGTTGTTGAACAAGTTGGTCAGCCACCTTAACCCTGCCCTGCCAGAAAACTTCCAAAAATCCACCAGGATCTCGTCGAGCCCCGTCGCCCTGCCCCTTCGCATCTTGCGGATAGCCTCTCTTACCTCATCAAACTTAAAACACCGACAATAGCTAAAATCGCGAAGCTCCCCAGAGTGCTCCAACTCCCCTAACATAACACCTTTGTCCCCCTCCTCATTCAAGAGCCTATGAAAATAAGACTGTCATCTTTCGTTTATGAGGATCCTCTTCACCAATACCCTGCCATCCTCCCCCTTAATACACTTCACTTGGTTCAGATCCTTACCCTTCCGCTCCCTAACCTTGGCCAGCCTAAACAACCTTTTCTCCCCGCCTTTCTCTTTTAACCCCTTATACAAACTTTCGAAGGCTGTCGTCTTAGCAGCCGTAACTGCTACCTTAGCCTCCTTCTTAGCTAACTTGTACTTCTCCCTGCTTACCCGCTTCTTCTCGTCATCCTTACTGCCAACCAGAAACTAAATAATCACTTCATTCATTTTTATTTGTTAAATTTTGCTTTTGGTGAATCAAAACACATAATTTTTTATTAATAATTTAAGATATACTTTTTGTCATATTAATATATACAGAATTATAAATTATAATATCTTTTATATAACTTTTAATTATCGTAATTTTAATCAGTATTAAATTAATCTAATTCAATATAACTATAAAATTAGTTAAATTAATTCTTAAACAAAATGCGATAACTAAAATAAAGGAAAGAAATATTTTACAAAGGTTATAAGATAATTAAACTCGAGAAGAACTAGAAACAAAATTTAGGTCAGATAATAGTGTTAAGAGTGGGACGAATAGAATTCTATCACTCTTATCAAAACACAATATATAATTTTAATAGCGAGAAATCGAAAACCTCTAATATGATGTATTTGTTGGTGTTTTTGTTCGGATTTTCTTATATTTTTTTGTATTTGATTATTCTCTTTCTTGAAAAAAAAGTTTTGGAGTTATATAAATAAAATATCCTTTTCATATGACAACACAATAGTATTCACAATATAGTTTTTAAAGAGTCTTGTTTAAGGGGTAGATTTTTCTGTAATAATTTATACTTTCTTTATATTAGGTTTCATATGTAGAGCAATTGACCAAACCATAAAATAATTATGTTTTTAGTGTATTTTTTTTTCATCTGAATTATTGCCTTTATGATTTATAAACTTTAAGCTTCCGCATGACGTGCTTTCAGTTTTAATCCAACGAGTGGTATCAAAGTCTATGGTTCAATGATCTGATGGTCCAATAGTTGAACAAAGTTGCAATCAATTTGATGATAATGAAGATTTTTGTCGAATTACATGTGGAGAACAAGATTAAATCATATTTTCGATATTTCTGTTGCTGCATCTTTAAAATAAAGTATTAATTTTTAACTCATTTTTAATCATGATATTTTGAACCTTATTTTTAATCATGATAAGAAGCAGTGATGCAGATTATGTGAAGAGTGAAGATCATGCACGTGAAGAAGGCGGATCAAATTATGTCAAGAAAATCAAGCCGAAAAGGAGAGATTTGTTGGGGATTTTGCCCTAATTTTCTTACCAAATTTAAGTTTTATTTTTCTTGAAAGGAAAATAAAAGTAATATCATAATTATTTTTTTTCCTAAAGGGAAAATATAAAACTCTTCTATATTTGGCTAACTTATTTCTAAGAGAAAAGATTTTGGACCTCTATAAAATAAACATCCCCTCTTCTCATACAACAACAGAATAGTATCCACAATATAGTTTTTAAAGACTCTTATTTAGAGGAAGATTTCTCTCTAATGGTTTTATGTTTTCTTTATATTAGGTTTTTATATGTAGATCAATTGACTAAACCCTTAATAATTGTGCTTTTAGTATATTTTCTTTGTCATCCGAATTATTGTCTTTATGATGTGCAAACTTTAAATTGAGAGAGCGTCATACGGAAGTTTAAGGTTTGCAAACCATAAAGGCGATAATTAAGACGACAAAGAAAATATACTAAAAACATAATTATTATAGGATTTGGCCCGTTGGTCTACATATGAAAACCTAATATACAAAAAAAGCATAAAACTATTAGAGAAAAATCTCCCCCCCCCCCCCCCCCCCTCCCCAGCTAAATAAGACTCTTTAAAAACTATATTTTGGATACTATAGTGTTATTGTATGAGAAGTGGGTCTTTTTATAGAGTTTCAAAATATTTCCTCTAAGAAAGATGTTAGCCAAATATGGAAGAGTTTTGTATTTTCCTTTTAGGAAAAGTAAAAGTAAAAGTAATTATGATATTACTTTTATTTTATTTTTTCAAGAAAAATAAAACTTAAATTTGGTAAGAAAATTGGGTCAAAACCCCAACAAATCTCCTCTTTTTAACTTGATTTTCTTGACATAATTTGATCCGCCTTCTTCACGTGCATGATCTTCATTCTTCACATAATTTGCATCAAGGTTGCTTGCCATGATTAAAAATAAGGTTTAAAATATCATGATTAAAAATGGACTAAGAATTAATTTTTTATTTTTATTTTTAAAGATGCAGCAACAGAATGTCGAAAATATAATTGAATTTTGTTTCCACATGTATTTCGTCAAAAATCTTCATTATCATCAAATTGGTTGCAACTTTTTTCAACAATTGGACCATCAGATCATTGAATCATAGACTCTGATATCACTTGTTGGGTTCGAAATTGAGAAGACGTCATGCGGAAGCTTAAAGTTTGCAAACCATAAAGGGTTTGACCAATTGGACTATATATGAAAACCTAGTATAAAGAAAGCATAAAAACTATTAGGGTGAAATCACTCCCTAAACAAGACTTTCTAAAAACTACATTGTGCATACTATTATATTGTTGTATGAGAAGGGGGATATTCTATTTATAGAGTTTTAAAAATTTTTCCCCAAGAAAGAGGTTAGTCAAATATGAAAGAGTTTTATATTTTCCTTTTAGGAAAAAGTAAAAGTACTTATGGTATTACTTTTATTCTTCTTTCAAGAAAATTAAAACTTAAATTTGGTAAGAAAAATTGGTAAAAATTCCAATAATTTTTTTTGTAATAGTCACCAATTAATCAAATTAATAAATTTTGATTACTAAATATTTTGAAAAAGAGTTTTAACTAAAAATATCAATTCAAGGTATAGTATTGTTACGACTCTATTAAGTAACTTGGGCCTTTATGGCAAAAAGACTCTTTATCCAAACTATTTTGTCAAATATCCACAAGTTTTAAATTCTTTGCCAAATACTCACTTAATTTCACGTCACCACCAACTTTTCCAACTTAACAATTTCAGCCCCAACCTTTATAATAATTCACTTTAACCCAATACTTCCAACTTAATAAATTCACCCATAAGTTTTTAATAATACACTTCAACCCACACCATTATCCACCACTATATATATAAAATAATATCTAGGTTTCCAAAAATATTAAAAAATAATAATTCCAAAAGCTAAAAATAGAAAGTGGTTATTTTTCCCACCAAAAAGCTCCGATTTCGGCCACTTTTCCAGCGTTATTTTTCGGCGATCAGCTGTAAATTAGTCCACAAATATCATAAGCTTGTCCATTGCATCCATTGTTACCCCATTTATTTCCTATCTTCTCAAACACACTTTTCACCATTGTTAAAAAGCTTTAAATCACTCACATTACTCAAAACCACTTTAAAAAGTGCATTACAGCAGCTTAGGCGACTCTAAGTTCATTAAACCCAACAATCATTGATTACAAGCAATATTTGCAATTTCAAGTATTTGTACGAAAATTTATGCAGTCATCAACCCATCCTCGCCAGTCATCGACCGTGCATACAACACGACATAGACCATAAGCATAATCTACCATCGACCGAAGCTTAATTCTAGGATGTCTATTGTAGAATTTATTCTGGTTTCTGGTGATTTCATGGGAGAATGGGTGGAGACTTCGAAATATTGAAAATGAAGATCATTTACCAAGGTGACAATTCTCATTCCTGTTCGCCGCAACAATTCGTACGACAAATTTGTTGCAAGAGTAATGCAGAGCGGGGATCTAGATTGCGCGCTGAGCGACGTGGTGATTAGTTATGTAATGCATTCGAGGGAAAAGGTGAATTCTACGATCATATATAGCGATGTACGTGTGCTGACGAACATAATGGATGCTGATGCAGATGGTTTTAGGCCAACTTTGAGGATAAATGTGGTTGAGAGGTCCTTTGAAGGACCGCTGAATTCATCAGCACCCCCACCGTGGCACTCGACAGTCGACGATGATTTGATCGACAACGATTTGAATGATTACGAGAACGATGTCGATAATACAATTAATATGGAGGATTATTTTAAGCATATGGAAGAATTTTCATCGGACTCGAAAGATGATGAAGAAGACCGTGAAATGGAATCACAAGCAGGACACTCCTTCACCGACAGAACCAATTTCTGTTGTGGTCAAACATTCGCCGATAAAAAAGAGCTGACAGTCTTTTGATTATTATATGGAGAAGAGCTGCACAAAATTAATGAAAATGCAATGTTTATCTCGTGGTTGTGGCTGGCTGTTGCGGGCAAAAAAGTACGACACCTCGGACAGATTTTGTATATACAAGTATGTCGGGATGCACACGTGCGGCGTTGAAAACGCCACCCACAGGCATAAAAAAGGCTCATTCGAATTGATTGCTTCAGTATGCATAAATCATTTTCGGGATGGTAAGGGTCCAAGCATAAGAGAAATTCAAAAAATTGTATTTAAGGAGTTGCGTTGCAACGCAAGCTGTTGTATGTGTTGGAAAGGAAGTGTAATTGCGAAAAACATCATTTGCGGGACACTAGAGCACGGATATACTTGCTTGCCAGCTTTTTCTCACATGGTGGAGTTATTGAATCTCGGGTCTTCTTACTCTATCATAGTAAACCGGATGGATGGATCATTCGTTTATTACTTCTTAGCATTTGGAGCTTGCATAGGAGGATATGCCCACATGAGAAAGGTAATTGTCGTCGATGACACACATTTGTATGGCAAGTATGGGGACGTTCTGCTGAGCGCCGTTGCACAGGACACCAAAAATCATATATTTTCGATTGTCTTTTGTGTCGTCGATAAAGAGAACGATGCTTCTTAGACCTTCTTCTTCCAGAAGCTGAAGTCTATCATAGAAGATGAATCAGATCTATGTGTCATCTCCGACAGGCACATTAGCATCGCCAATGCCTTCTCCCATGTATACAGTCGTGCACATCACGGACTTTGCATGAGGCACCTCGCTGAAAATCTTTCCGTAAATCAACACTGCAGAGAACATCTTTATCTATTCTACGTCACGACAAAGGCTTATTTCTTTGACGAGTTTAGCGATAATTTTGTGGAATTGAAGAGTAAATGCCCCGAGGCAGCTCATGTCCTTGAAAATGTGCTTGGTTTTGAAAAATAGAGTAGAGCACACTTTCTGGGCAATAGATACAACATGATGACCACAAACATCGTCGAGTTGCTCAACTTGATTTTGATGGATGAATGGGAGTACCCCGTGTCGTACATATTCAATTCAATTGCTAAAAAATTTGGTGAAAAGTTTAGGGAGCGGCATACATTTGTCAGTGGTAAAGAGAACATATTTGTGCCTTCTGCGGAAGGATCCTAAGGGATAATATAAGTACGAGCGATTCCTTGTATGTGGGCAATCCAAACGGGATTCTCGGTGAGTATACAGTGTCGGCAATGGCGTTACTGCCAAGGTCAATCTTTTGGAGAGAAGCTGTTCTTGTCCAAAATTTGACTTGATGAAAATGTCGTGCGAACACGCGATGGCAACTTTGCTAGCAAAGTACGGCGATGGCAAAGATAATGGTAACTCCATCTATGACTACTCTTTGTTAATTTATAAAGCTGAAAGTTACCTCCTCGCATACTCGAAAGCAATTAACGTGGTCCCTCCGGAGGCTGAATGGACTGTGCCACAGAAATTGGTAGACACCAAAATTTTTCCACCCCCGTACGATCCCAAACTCGGAAGGAAGAAAGTCAAACGTACTAAGGGCGTCGGTGAGACATTCAAGTCCAAAAGGAGGAATAAGTGTTCAATATGCAAGAAATTCAGACACAAAAAAACCACATGTAGAATGGGCATCAAATCATAAATAGGCTTTTTTTTTAGCTTCAGTTGTAAAGCTACTGTTTTGGGGGATGAATATGCATTTCTGTAGATTTTAACGTTCAGTTATTATCGACCTAAAACTTTTTATACGGTAAACTATCTATAGTCTACATATATAATATATGGTCTATAAAATATTATGTATTGATTATATTATTCCTAATCTAACACGTTATGTTGGTCATTTTCCCGGCTTATCTCTCAAATTGATGCAATGAATCATTATTTCCCTTGTTTTCCGTTCCTATTTATTAAAAAGCTGCACAAAACGTCTCTTCACGAGGAAAAACAGCTGGTATACGCATACGAAACGTTTTCTCTTGTCAGGCATGTCAACCTACCATTGGGTGGATATATGAACGGATGTAATCTACAGGTCTATAAGTACAGACCCTCTTTCTACGCAACCCTTCAGTTTTCCCTAAACCGAAAATATCAAAAATCGTCTCTTCTTCTTCTTCTTCTTCTTCACTCAAATCAAAAAAATGCCTCCAAGAAGGATACCCCTGCGCCCCATCAGACGTGTTCCTCCGAGGCACTACGACCTCCTTCTTCTAAGGAATGATTTGGATCGGTTTTTCTACGGGCTGGGTCAAGACCGCATCTATCTGGAGCGGGAGCTCCGTCGAATTGCTCATTTCTTGAGGGCAATTCTGGAAAAGCTCAGAATGAAAGGCCCTGACTATATCACCCCCCCACCATCCCCATAATTTAGTTTAAATGTTTTATTTTAGTATATATTTTTAAGTTTTTTTGATTTGTTCACTGCTGAAGAAGTTTTCTTTGTAGGATCTTGTTAGAAGAAAGTTTCTTCTATTTTCCCCTTTTTGATGTAAATTTTATTATGTAATGCAATGAACAATTTTAATACAACTATGTTTCAGTTTCTTTTAACATTCTGTGTTTTCCATCTTTGTTCTGATCCCTTGTTTGAAAACTCGAATCAAATATGTCTGTCTTTTCAAGTTATAGTATTGTGGCTTGACTAATTTCCTGAAGAGTAAAATCTAATGTTTAGATTTTATACAAAGCATTTCATCGACTGTACATATTAGTCGATCGTAGACTACATGAATCGATGGATCATAGGGTAAATTAAAATAAATAATAACAGATTTTTAAAAAATAATTTAATTTTAAAAGATTTAAACAAATTATCACATGTTATGTGGCTAGTGGAAGAAAATAATTAAATTAAAAATAATTTAAATAGATAATCACACGTTTTGAAATTATGAAAGACAATTATTAAATTAAAAAAATAAAAAAATAATAGTAACATGTATTTTGGGATGGTGGAAGAAAAAATAATTAAATATAATATGATTTAAATGGATAATCACATGTTTTATGGCTGGTGGAAGAAAATAATTTAATTAAAAAGGATTTAAATAGATGATGTTGGACTGGTGGTGACACTTAATAGACCGTTGTATACCATGCACTATGTCCTCCATCGGTCAGTCTGGTATATCATAGACTTTCACGTTTATTATCGCATCGACTGATATCATTACTATGCATAGACCATGGTGATCTATGTACACAGTTATAGACCATCACTTGGATGTTGTTAAAAAATGATTAAATAAATTATAAATAAATGTGGTGTGGATTTCTACACATGTTAAGGAGTGTAAACAAGTCACATAATCATATTAAAGCTTAGACAAATTAGGGAGGGTGAATTAAGAAGTGCGTGGATGGGTAGTGGTTGAATGTTCGATATCGTAAGAGTAATGTTTCTCAAAGCACAAGTATGTATTGAGGATGATAAATGTTTTACCACTATCAATTGCACACACTCTTTTGATTTAGGGGTGGTGATGAAAGAAATATGTGGAATGTGTAGGCATCAAATACAATACATATGCTATATACATACTTATGCTTTGTTTAAACATTACTCTTACGATATTGAGCATTCAACCACTACCCATCCACACACTTCTTAATTCACCCTCCCTAATTTGTTTAAGCTCTAATATGATTATGTGACTTGTTTGCACTTTTTCACATGTGTAGAAATCCACACCACATTTATTTATAATTTATTTAATTATTTTTTAACTACATCCAAATGATGGTCTATAACCTTGTACATAGATCATCATGGTCTATGCCTAATTATGATATCAGTCGATGCGATAATAAACATGTAAGTCCGCGATAGACTATACTGATCGATGGATGACATAGTTCATGATCTACGACGGTCTATTAAGTGTCATCACCAGTCCAAGATCATCTATTTAAATCATTTTTAATGTAATTGTTTTCTTTCACCGACCCCAAAACATGTGATTATCCATTTAAATAATATTATATTTAATTATTTTCTTCCACCAGCCCCAAAACATGTTACTATTATCTATTTAATTTTTTTTAAAATTTAATTATTCATTTTTTAGATACCTCCATGTGATAGTCTATAGATGTGTACATAGATTACGGTAATCTACGCATAATCAGGATATCAGTCGATGCACTAATAAAGGTGTAAGTCTATGGTAAACCATACAAATCGATGGCTGACATAGGTCATGATCTACGATAGTTTATTTAGTGTCACCACCAGTTCAAAAGAGAAAAATTATTTTTCCAACAGTAAAAAAATGGCTACTTTTGTAAGTCATCAGTGTCAACACTTTGTTTTTACTTCATATATAAGGTGTACATCCCTCCTTATTTTATTTCATCAACTTTATTTTGTTTTTAAAAATTCTACAATGTCGCAAGCATCTCAATCATCCAATTTTAAAAATACTCTAATTTGTCATTTTGGGAATGCGGTTGTCTTGATGACGTCACGCACGAATTTAAATTCAGGTCGCAAATTTTATAATTGTGTAATTGCAAAGGTGAGGTGTGCGTGTTTTTTTTTTTAAAGTTAAGTTAATGGTTATGTAATTATTTTTTCTCCTAGGATAATGGCGCATGCTTGTTTTTCAAATGGCTTGATGAGCTATCACCTCCATCCAGTCCATCAACGTTTATTCTGGGACTCAAGACATCAAATTTTCAAGGCTTGGCAAAATTTAATCTACTACAAAGGCTCCAACAACGCGAAGAAAATAAAGATTTTCTCATGACTTTGTTCAAAGAAGCCGAAGAACAGAGGGATCACTTTAAACTATTGCTACATGACACCCAAATAGAGAGGGATCAACTAAAATAAAAATTGATTTTGGCCAAAGAAAGAGAGAATGTCCTAAAAATGATGTTATGTGCTATAATGCTAGTATTCGTTCATTGGAAAAGTGTAACATGGATGTTGTGATATTGAATAAATAATAATAGTTCTGCTTTTGTATAATGTTAAATACTTTTTTTGATAGAACCATAGTCGAGTAAACAACACGTCAACTTAAATTCGACCAACAGGGTAATGATAGACTATGCATACGGTACATGAAATATTAAGTATGCATTCTATGATATCAAGCATATAATGTACCAACTATGACTACACCCTGCATATTCAAATTCCATGCCACAAATCAGTTTGATAGAAACAGATTCAGCTCAGAATCATAACAAGTTTCATAAAATAAAAGAATAATTGTCATATCCTACCACCAGATCCTTCAAACTTCATATGTGTGAAATAAAAAAAAATTGTCATATCCTAACAACTCATCATTTAACAACAAATTAAACATCTTAGCATTTAAATGTCTCTTTCCCTAAGTTCCTCATTAACACAAGTGTTACTATTGATTTCATCAACAATGTCCATGACCACAT
>NC_061113.1:26004880-26007741 GCF_002878395.1 Capsicum annuum | reverse complement strand
TCCTACCACCAGATCCTTCAAACTTCATATGTGTGAAATAAAAAAAAATTGTCATATCCTAACAACTCATCATTTAACAACAAATTAAACATCTTAGCATTTAAATGTCTCTTTCCCTAAGTTCCTCATTAACACAAGTGTTACTATTGATTTCATCAACAATGTCCATGACCACATCTGTTTGGACAGCTTCAACTTCTTTTTTCTCAACAATTGTAGCTGCTTCTTCATTCTCACCTTCTTCTCTTTCTTTTACAGCATGTGCATCAACTGTTGCTTCTTTAGTTTTCTTTTCTTCCACACCTTCTTTTCTTACTTCACCTGCAGCAGTTGTTTCTTCCTCAGCTTCAGCAACTATTTCTTTCTCAGCTTCTTCTTTTTGTTCATCTGCTGTTTCTTGGTCAACTTCTTCTGTATCAGCTTTGTCTGCTTCTTCTTCAACAGTTTTTCCTTTTTTCGCGCCTCCTTTTTCATCTACTGTCGCTTCTTCTTCTTCTGTTGCTGCTGCTATTTTTCCACCTTCTTCTTGGCTCTTATGTTCTTCACCATCCTTCTTTTCTTCTTCTGCCACAACATCGGCCAACTCTTCCATTTTGCTATTTTTTTCTCCTTCTTCATTCCTCTCCGATTCATGTACATGCACTATTTCATAATATTACAAAGTGTTACTGATATTTAAAGCTAAATATTCATTAACAACATCAATTAATAAATGAAGTTACCTCGCTCATGTTGTCGCTCATCATTTTCCTTTTTCTTCATTCTTTTCTCTTTCATATAGGCAGCAATATCCAACACCACTTCCTCGAGCACAGCCACACGCTTATGAAGATCCCCGAGGGATGAGGTTCCTGCTGCAACTTTGGAGGTTCTCGGAGAATCCTCATCACCAACGCGTACTCAACGGGGTTACCACTCAAATCCCCGTCATCATCACTGTCCTCATTTGAAGTGAGGACAATCACCCCTTCTAACTCTTTCTTCAAGCCATCAAGGACGTTATTCTTCACCTCGTTCGTATATAACTCAAACGTAATCATGTAATCCATCTTCGTCTCACGAACAGTAGGGATGATGTACGGATGTACGTTCTACCAAATATCAATTAAAAATTACATAACATTCGATAAAACGGTACTATTATTGCATTATAGAAAATAAGTTTATACCTCGATAACTTTTCCTTTATACTTAAATGGGTCGCCTTCGATTATCTTGTCGCTTTTTGAAGTGTGCCATCTGAGGATGCGGGAAATGGGTAAGGGCTCATCCATTGATTTTTTAGCAAATTGTCCAAGATGAGAAAAGGCCTCATAGATCCAAATCTGTAAGCAGTACAGCAGTAAAAAAAAATAACTATGAATCTATGACATAGTATAAATAAAATGATAATCTACGATAAACTCACTAAAGGGTTTATGGTAGATATCATGAATGCCCAGGGAAATCCAAATAGAGCATAGGATGTCTTCTGCTGCTCATCAAATACTTCCTTCTGCTTCTTCAGGTCACTTTTCTTCTTCAGATAGTCCATGGTCAGTTGAAATGTCTCTTTCCCCCACGGATACTTCTCGAAGAAACTCAAAGAGTCGACCATTCGAATTAGTTTTTTGTCGACAACCTTCGTTGAATCTTTCGCAAGCAACATGGTGTGCAAGAACCACAGTAGACAACACTTGAACTTCTAGTCCTCGTTCAGCTTATTTCCTCTGATCAGGTGTAACAAGTTGGCCGTCGTGATATTTTTATTTTTTGTCACCTTAAAATAAAAATTATCCCCCTTTGCTAACACCTTCTTCATTTTTGATTCACTGGGGTATGATGAGCAGTTCAGCCCCGTGATCAAACAAAACTCTTTCAAGACAAAACAGTCAGGCTTGTTGTTAACGCAGAACCACATCTCATGACGCATCTTATCGTTCTTAACGCGTCGCAACAACAAATAATGGACTAACTGCCCATTGAACTTGAGATGTTCCGCCAGGTTTCTCAGGTGTCCAAAACAGGATAGCTTGAATCTTTACTTTAATTCTTGATCGACAAGAATTTGCTTAAATTCTCGATAAGCAAACATTCTTGATCTGACCGATATCTTTGTCGGGAAAGATCCGACCTCGTCAATTATCGTTCGAAGGTCATACCACTCCACAGAAATGCACCTTGAAATATATGGCACGGGCAATGAATCATTATCCCCATCATCACTATTACTCCCACTTCCCTCATACTTTTCACTGTCACCACTGACATTTCGCTTGGCAACATCTTCACTAGAATCGACGTAGTCGCTTATCTCCTTTAACTCCGAATCTGATTCGGACACCGACTCTTCAATTTTCTTTCCTTTTGATACTTTTTCAACTGCCGCAGCTCTTTTTTTCTAGTACTACCAGCGGTATTGTCTTTCTGTTTAGGAATAACATTTTTTTCTACCCATTTTGAACACAGTCTACACCTAAAGAACAAATCTCCCATTTTCAGTTCATAGACCACAAGTCTATCAACAGAAATAACTCAATGATCAAATGAAACCCCTCCCCCCCTCCCCCCTCCAAAAAAAATAAAAAATTAACAAACACCCCACCATTAAATAATTCACTACACAAACATACAATAATTTAACCAAAATCGAACATGCAAAATATCAAAACACAACAATTGTTAAAAATCAAACTAGTGCACCTAATCAAACTAATTAGCTATTAATATTTCAATTTTTACTATTTCAGCAATCATGTTTTAAAAAAATTTCATACGTCTAAAAATTGAAATATATCTAGGGCATTCTCATTTCATAGACCACCGGTCTACGGGCAGAAACAGGACGTTGTTCAAATCAAAATGCCAAAATAACTCTTCAA